>NW_017537083.1:90853-126743 GCF_001853355.1 Bactrocera latifrons | reverse complement strand
GATTTATGCTCCTTTGCGCGTTGGCCACGGAGAATACCGCATTCGATGGAACGATGAGCTGTACGGGATATATGACGACATTGACATAGTTCAACGAATTAAAAGACAGTGGCTAGGCTGGCTAGGTCATGTTATCCGGATGGACGAAAACGCTCCAGCTCTGAAAGTATTCGACGCWGTACCCGCCGGGAGAAGCAGAGGAAGAGGAAGACCTCAATACCAGCTTAGTAAACAAAGGCAGGATGGTAAACATTAATAATGTTAGGGTTAGCATATATACTACAAAATGTGTATTAAAATTGAAGTAAATTTGTTTATAATTTTTTTTTTCCTTTGATTTTTCTTCGAAGGCAATTTCATTCCCTTCAAAGTAATCGTAGTCGATGAAATCAGTTAGAATAATCTTTTTTCCCTTATAGTGTTCAACAATCGTGATAAAGCGATGTGCAGGCATTTGTATGTTGAGTTTGTTGAATAGACAGCAGTCGCACGGAGCTAAATAATGCGGTAATATATACGGTAGTAGAGGTTTGACGTAATGAAAGAACCAAGGGTTGTTTGGCTATAATTCTGGCCGTTTCAGATGAATAGCTTGACGCAAACGAWTCTTRACATTCAAATAGTRYTCCWTATTGACAGTTTAGCCCCACGAAAGAACCACCATAATTAACTCACCTTACATTTGCATCTTCAGATTCAGATTCAAAAGTACATAGYTTAAGTATATATAATCCCGGGTCTGTTAATACATAATTAAGCTATATACTTTTATAAATGCGATATATTATGCTCCATAAATCAAGACAAAATTCCATGCCTTTAATTTCGTATTCATATAAATTAAACTGCTATATTTCGTGACGCGACGCTGACGTGCGTTTACCACGCACGCACCAATAACCTTGACCTTGTCAATTATGACAATGTGTATTGAATGTGTGACGTTAAAATAAATTTATAGTACATATACTATATACAAATATAATCATATAAAACACTCAAGCCATGTCTTGTTTGAAGATTTTCGCTGAAAGAGGATTGCAATGAAACGAGCTTGCCATCACAGCTATCAATACATACTGTACGCAAATAAATAGGAAATTTATTTTTAAGAGCTGGCGGCTGCCGTGGATCGTTGGCTCGCGCTCACTGAAAGCGAAACCACGATTTTCTATACCCTTAGCCTAATAACAAAGGACTACTGTCCCTCGATAGATATTGCAAAATAAGCAAGTGCATTTCTTTCAGCTGTTTTTGCGAATTTTTGATATAATTAAATTTTAGCGCCTAAATRTATGCTGTGATTTTTTTATCTTGAATTGTTTTTCGACTGGAAAATTTTCAGAAGTAACAAAAAATAATTATTTTTTGCAAGACGGAACATTAAAAGCCAGCTCTGATCTCTGATAAAAGCTAAAATTTCGCAATTTTTTTCTCAAATAATATATTTCAAATTAAAACCCTTTCCAGCACTTTCAGTGTTTATTATCCACATCAGCATTAAAACAACAGCGCCGCATTTCCTCGCAACGCTTCTTCCTTTGGCTTCATTTCAACAATCCATAGTTAGTATACCCTTCCATTATTTTCGCATTTTTTCGGTTTCAGTTACGACAATTTGCAATTCTACGAAAGTTTTCATAAATTACATGTATTACTGCCAAACTTGCCCGAAAGTTAAACGAAGTAAGTTTCGAAATAAGTTCGAAATGCAACTCTTCCACAAAAGAGTTAAGCACAACACAAAGTTTTAAGCAAATTCAACGAATTTGGTATTTCAATATTTCAGAGATAATTTCTGTGGYGGATAATTAAATGTTGAGCGCAAAGTTACTGGAAATTCCATAGTACTTCAAAAGTAAAACAACAACAATAAAGCCGAAATTCTACCTGTAAATGGCGGACAGCTACTGGCTGTTAGAGAGGTGGGCGGGTGTAAAAGCAGTGGGTGGTTGTTGTAGGAGCAAGCGAGCTGGGACTTTAATTGTCACCAACAATGTTGCGTCTTTGTTCCTAAACACAATGTAGCAACTGTGCGTTGAATTTGGTGCAAAAATAATTTTTATTCGCGTGAGCATTATTGCTGTTTTAAGGTGTGGAAGGTTTTTGGGCTTCTAGCGAAGAACAAATTCCGATAAATTTCTACGAAAATCTGCAGAAAAAAAATTTTAAACACGTTTTTATATTGGTCACCTATGAAATGGGTTCAAAATAATTAGGAGAGCTATCCGGTACTTCAATAATCAGCGCTAGCGTACAGAATTAGGTTTAAATTATTAGTGACTATATCAAAAAATTATGTCGCAAGGTTTTATATGGTTTGGGAACTATGGTAAGTCAATTTTGATATAAAATGACAAATCTCATTTTACTTCTTTTACTAATGTAGTTTGTATAATTTCACTATGTTCTTAGCCTTAGTCAGAAAAATTAAAAAAAAAAAAAATAAATTCCAAACTATCAACCAATCAAGCAGAAGAAGAGAATTTCCGTAAAATTGTTCACTTCTGATGAGCTCCTAAATATATTATTTTTCGTGTCTTGTGCGCTCCTGAATGTAGGCAAAAAATATATCTCTTTCACAACTATTGCCCTCCTAAAGGTAGCCCACCATTTCTGTATATATTTTTCATATATGATGCGCTCTTGAAAGTAGGTTACAATTTTTTAAATGTGTTTGTATGGTGAGAGGATTTCTTGTGTAACATTTGATACACAAAAACTTTGTATTTTAATCTAATATTTTAGATTTTATTTGATGCAGCCGTTAGAGCCCTTCGCATTTGGTTATAAACGGATGGCCAACACAAAAACAAAACAAAAAAAATCCAAAAAAATTCCTTAATAAAATTTATGAACCACCATGAAGCAACTTAAATTAATTTTTTGGACAACAACAGCACGAGAAAATAATAACGAGAGAGAATCAACTCAGTCAGGCTTATAACATGGATAAAGGCTTTGTATATTTTAATATTTAAACATAATGACTCAGAAAAAAATAAATATTTCTTTATACAACACAATTTCATATTCTTGAGAATGAATTGTAGTATTTTTTGCACTTTTAGCCTATAACCTAAGCCAGAGTTGCCACCAGTATAACAAGATATTAAAGGCAAAACAAATATGTGAATATATATATATATATATATATTTATATTTTTTGTTTGGTTTTAATAATGTATTACTACTGCAAAAGCAATTATTCATCCATTTCACAATTTTTGCTTTCAGCTACGTTCAAACCTATTTCTTTAACACATGCCAGCGCCTATATGTATGCTAGGCATTTCGAATGACCATTCAATTGAACAGCCAAGCAAATCATGCCAGCATTTCAATTAATATTTAAAAATAGCTGCAGCAACAACTGTAGAATACAAAAACAAAAAAAAAAAAAAAAACAAGTGTGCCGTTAACATTAAAAGCTTCCAGTAAAGAATGTGTTCAATGCTCATTGCGCTCTGCTGATTACCGACAGCAGTCGGCACTAACACAAGCAAAGCACTTAGCCAAAAAACATTTGTGATTTCAATTTAAATTTCTTTTTGTGCAATTTTCCGGGAATACTATTTCTAATTTCCGGTGCTCCGGCCTTGAAATTACCAACATGATAACGGTGCTCAATCGGCTATGCAATTTTCTGAAAAAAAAAACCACAACAAAAATAGATCCCGCTATTGGCTGATTGACTTCTACCAACATTTTTAATGATTTCACTTTACCACTCTTTTTTCACTCCCTCTCCCTCTCTCTCACTCGTGCTTTTCGTATGCTCTCGTATTTCGCTGTTGCTAGGCGGGTGTTAACGCTAAGCGCCTACTTAAACACATCCGTACATATGTGCTGCTTTCGCTTTAGTGTTTGCATGCTAAATCAAAAATCAGCAATTTGCTATGTAAGGTGTGTACATATATACCCATACATATGTTTTTGTAGGCAAGTTGTTGTTTGCTTTGGCTTACAATCATATTTATTTGCGCCCGCTTTAGTCAAACAAAATAAAACCAGAAATAGCCCAATATTTGCTTAACTCAAAATCTTTCTTGTTTTTGCTTCACTTGTAAATTGTAATGTGTATATTGCTGGGTATGTGTGTGTGTGCTTACATACATATGTTTCTACTTAATCGCATGTATTTGCATTTCAAGTGTGTCGCTCTGTGGCTCTGTGTCTGTCTGGGCGATTTGCATTGGCATCGCCAGACAGGCGTGAACTTTTCTATTAACAATCCCAGTGGCATTGTGTGGCTCTGCTGCATTTGAAATATCAATTTCCGTAATGGAAAGTGTATTTTGCTGACTCACTACTTCGCTCCTTTTCAAACGTAAAGCTAAAGGACTGTATTGTAGTTGGTGGGTCACGGAAATGTTGCATGCAGTGCCTACAAATTTGTTGTAAATCTCAAATATATTTAGAGCAGAAAGTTTTTCATCTACAAATAGTTGAAATAAAATGTTGCGAAGAAATCAATAAAAATATGTAGAAATTCAGGCTTGGAATGCGGTTCAAAGCTGTGATTAGGTTTAAGTCGAGTTTGAGTTGAGTTAAGGGTTGTCAACTGTCAACGATGTTGAGGTTGGCCCTCTGGTTCAGGCATGGAATTTAAAAAACAAGTTCAGGCTTTAGTTCAGAAAAATCAAAGTGCAGGTTAAAGCTTAGTTTCAGTCTAAGATGCACTCTAAGATTCAAGCTTAGACAGCGTTAGAGTTCAATATCAGTCTAAAGTATTCAAACTACAATGGGCCGTAATTTCAGTTTACGGCTGGTTACAAGTTAAAATTCAAGTTCAAGCTCCGCTTTTGGTTAAGTTTCAGGTTCATGTTCACGTTAAAATTCAAGCTCAAACAAAGATTTTGATTCCAGTTCAGTTTAAAGCGCTTGTTTAAGTTGAAATATAATTTCCTTACGGTTACCATTTAGTTTGATGACAGAGCACAGACTTAAGTGCGGTTTGAAGCTCTTGTTCCGGCTCAGAAATTGTTAGAAAAAAGTTCAAGCTAAGTTTAAGCTTAGTTTCAGACTTAAGTGCGTGCTAAAACTCAAACTTAGACACAGTTTGATGTTCGATATCATGTCGAGGTTATATTTTAATTATTTTAAAAATATTTTCGGTATAGTTTTAAGTTTATGACCAAATTCAAGTTCAAAATCAAGTTTAAACTCTCTTTCTGGCAAAGTTTCAGGCTCATATTTGCAGTACGGTTCAAGCTCAGGCACGTAATTGGGTTYAAGATCAGATTTAAACTTTTATTCAATTTGAAATTTAGTTCTGATTATTTTTTTTTCTTCCTTTTCATGGCAGAATCAAGACTCAATTTCAGTTGGAAGTTCATTATCAGTTTCGGGAGACTTAGTTACGCTTTGAGCTTGAAATTCAGATGGTGGTTAAAATTCGAACTCAGCTTGCGGTTCAAACTCGGCTCAGTTAAATGAGGATATCAATTCGATTATAGTTTCCGGCAGTATCCAGATAAAGACCAGGCTCATGTTAATACTTGAAATGCATATTCAAGCGCAAAATCAGTTACTAGTAAAAGTTGAGACTCTTCTTCTTTTTCTATATAGGATAGTTGAGACTCAGGTTCAGAGAAATACAGACTCAAGTTCGGATCCAAGTTTAAGTATAGGAGCATGTACAGTTGACCTTCTTATGAAGGCATTAATGGGAATTCAATTGTGAAGACTTAATAACGAACTATGTACTCCTATCAAAATCTTCTTTTATAAAGAATTTATCTTTTCTGAGATAGGTTAGGTCTAGCATTGAAAAAATGTCACCAAACGAGCAACGCGCACAGTCTCGTATTTATTGTTAAGCATTGTCTTTCTCAAAAAATGATCTTAAAAAAATGTAGAATAAATTTACAAAATACCTGATTAGACTACTAAGCTTAAAGAATGAATGCGAAAGTCCACATCTTCTACTGACAGAGATTCCACGATTATGTAAGGAATTTTCTGCGTCAAAAAATTTAAAAATACATACCTCAGACGCATTGAGGTAAAAATTTTATGGGCATTTTACATACATTGCACCAGGGAAACATTTTGGAATAAAAAAATTGTTCAAAAAAAATGTAAAAATAAATATTTTTTTAAAGAAATTTAATTATTTTTATATACAAACATATTTTCACCTTCAGTGCCTAAATCTTAGCTTTGTATAAAATATGTTTAATTTCTGCGCTACAAAGGCTTTATTTACAATCTTTGCACTAAAATAACATATAGTAATCACAGCATTTATTAACACCTTCAATTCACTGTCTTCGAGTGCCGCCATGGCGTATGAGCAATCTCATGAACAGGTTGTTTACACTTGAAACATGAAGGAGAACCAGAAAAACGCAGCAGAGAAGCAGAGAATAAGCATGAAGAAGAGCCGAAGCAGCAAAGACTGAATAAAAAAGTACTTCCTGAATAAATTTCAATGCTTCCTTCAGCTGAATTTATCTCTTATATGCTCCTTATGGCCACACACATTGCAACAACTTTCCGCAGCGAAGGGATATTAAGTCGCCAAAAATTGCTAATTACACACAGCTCGTACAGTGCTGAGTGAGTGTGTGTGTACGCTGTGCGGATGTTATGTAAACTCAATAATGAAGTTGGCACATTAATTTTATTGTGTAATTAAATTTTACGTTGGTCAATTTTGGCATGCCATAAGCCAAAGGCGGCATATATAAGCGCGCACACAGACACACATCCCAACTAATATGCCGCAGCTGTATATGCAAGCACACATATACAAATACATGCATGAGGATAGCCAATGAAGAGGATGGCCCATTTTGGGCAATAAAGTAACGATAAATTAATAATTAAAAATTGCAAAAGACTTTAGAACGATGCTGCCACCGACGACTAGCCGGGCACTAGCGCAGGCGTATACTCAATGAGAGCGTGTGTGTGTGTGAGTGTGAGCATGTGTGCATGTTGATAAAATGTAAAGTAGAAAAGTAAGTGGTAATTGTAGTTGAAAATTTGGAAGCAAACTGTGCTAGTGCGGCTGGCGCTTGGCTGAAGGATGCTCTATTCACTTGCTTGCTATACTCCGAATAGAGTAAATATATGGAGTTTGTTACGAAGCTTGCAGCGCACCTAGAAAGAAACTTTGGAGACTCTATAAAATGTATATAGAATAAAATATACATATATATATAAATATATATATATGTTTACAAATTATTTGTCTTAAGAACTGAGTCAATTCAGTTGTCACCGTCTGATTGTATACACGTGAGCTAGTCCCTCAGATTTTGAGATATTGATCTGAAATTTCGCGCACATCCTTTACTCGAAGAGAACTTGATAATTTGTTCAAAATTGTCGATATTGGAAAACTATAGCATATAGCTGCCATACAAACTGTTCAATCGAAACCGAGTCCTTATATGGCAAGCTTTTTTATTTCACAAGATATCTCCACGAAATTTGGCATAAATTATTCTCCAAGCCAACAGTACAATCTCCGAAAAATTTTCTTAAATTGGACCACTTTAGCATATAGCTGCCATACAAACGGATCAGTCAAAATCGAGTGCTTCTAAGGGAAGCTTTCTAATTTTACAAGATAACTTCACGAAATTTGGCATGGATTATTTCCCAAAGTAACGGTATAATTTCTGAAGAAATTATTCAGATCGTAACACTTTAGCACGTAGCTGCCATAAAAATCATCTGTCAAAATCGAGTCGATGTATGGGAAATTTTTTTATTTGACGCGATATCTTCACCAAATTTGGTACAGATTACTTCAAAAATTAACAGTTAAATTATCCAAAAAATTATTCGGATCGGATCACTATAATATAATATATAGCTGTCATACATACAGAACGATCAATATCAAGTTCTTCGCTGGACGCTTTTCTATTTATGGACGGTATTACAGCTACAGTGCAACCGAAGTTCATGTTTTTCTGGTTGTAGTTGTATTTTGCAGTGTATGTAGATATCTGTGTATAAATATATAGATGTATATATGTATATACTTCACATGATTGCATTCATTACCAGCGCTTTATGCCCATCATTCAGGCCAAAAGTGCTGCATTAAAGCCAACAAAGCCGCACTGCGCACCGAGTGAGGCAAAACTAAGGAAAAGTACAACAACAGTTAAAAAAAAAAACAAAAGCAAAAACGTATAGTAGTTTGAGTTGAGCAAGCTAAGTTAACGACAGACAACCAATAAGTGAATAAAGTAAATGAAGTGCATAACACTTTCCTTATTGATGTGCATTGCATTTTCGTTTTCTGTGGAAATTGCAATGTAACTGCAACTAAATGATGATGAGCAGCAAAGGAGATGAAAGGCATTGSGCAAAAAATGCCTGAATGAATGAACGAATGAATGAGTGATTGAGTGGGTAAGTGAGTTGAAGTGCATGTGGCAGCGAGCTGATTTTGTTGTTGTTGTCGCTATGCAGTGAAGTTGRCTGCGGCATTTAAAACGTATACCGTTATAAAGATATACATATATGCAAATTTATATGTAATAAGACTTAGCATATATAATGAAATATATATAAATATTTTAATGTGTAAGAYATTTCTGCTATTTCCTCCAACTTCGTCTTAAGCTCTTTGTGCACTTCCACTAGAAGAGAGCCAGCGCAGCGCAAATTTACTATCATTTATTTAAGCAGAAAATCTGCACTAATCCCCCTTCCTTGACACACAGRCAATTCAAGCATGCTTGCGGTACTYTTTTTGCATAACGGTTTTTGCTGCTTTTTCCCCGACAACTTCTTATTCTTCCTGCTCCGCTTCTTTACCTTTCATCTTACTCCTCTTTCTCCGCTTTTTGCTCATCATCTTCTGCTTGAATAGCCGCRCAAGCTTGAAATGCATAATTTGCAATCGCAAAAAATGTCTCGTTGTTGTTTTTATATTTGCATTCCTATTTATTTTCCATTGCTTTATATGTGTGCGTGTGCATTTGTGAAGACTTGAGCGCGTTTTTAATTTACTTTAAGTAAGCCATCTTCAATGAAATTAGTTTTGTAAGCTCTTTTCAAGCAACTTGTGTGGTCAGTGGCGCTGTTCTTCTGTGCGCCTCTGCTGCTGCCTAGCAAGCACTTAATTATGTCTGTCATTGCGAAGGATTGCTGATTGGTCGTAATTTCGCAGAAATATTGAATCGATATTTTTCTATTTGTCGCAATTGATTTAGCTAGTGCTTGGAATGACAGAATTGTTGTGCTGTCTTGTTTCTTCTRCTTCGCCAATTTTCTGCACTATTACTTGTATTCGATAGTTGTTCTATAAAATGTTTATATTCATATATGATTTCATTTCTGTTTCATTTTTGCTATGCAAAAGTATGAAATTTCCCTCATAATGCATTCAAATTAATGTAAAAACCCAAAAAGTAAAAACATCGCTGAATATAAAAATTTTATATTGAAAACAAGCGCATAGAAATCGAAATGAAATGAAATCTAAATAATTCAGCAAAAGCTAAGGCAGCCACAAAGACAAGACTACACAAAGTAGTTGGTAAAACACAGTGGTGCGAGCGCTTTCATTCACATTAATATTATAGCGGAACATATTCAAGAGCGGCATAATTAACTGTGACTAAYAGGACTCTTAGTAAACATTCAATATAATTTTTTTAATGACTTCGAAATTTGTTTGAATTTTATGGGCTCCTACAAAAGCTTTTAGAACAATTAAATGTGTGAGTTCACAGTAGTGGAATAAAATTGGGYGAACTTGAGCTCTTGAAATAGTAATGAAAATCATATTTCCTTGCGGTATTTCCTTGGTTTTGATTCTGGCAAGTTGCCAGAGTRYAAARTGTTCAGTTGGCCTTCCTTACTTGTTTAAGTTATTATGAAAAATTTTCTTTAATAATTCTTTTGTTGATTTTCGACGATTAATATCTCTTAAAAGCTTAACTTAAGCGAAAATTTATACAGACCCTTTTTGTAGACCTACAAGACTACCAGCGTTACATATAAAAATGATATTTTTTCATTAATTTATAAAATTGAAAGAGAAAAAAAAATTAATTTTTACTAAAGCGGTAAGTAGGGTAATCTGGCCTGTTTTTTTTTACATTTTTTTTTTCTTTTTATTTTTTCAAAAAAAATTTTTATTCTACAATGGAACTTGTTTCACATACCATGAGGTATATCGCGGAGTGTATAAACAAATTTTTTCGGAATTTTTTGAAGACATCTAACGGAGAAATGGCTGAGTGAATGAGATGCGTTTTTTCACTGGCGGAAATTGAAGTCGAAAATTTAAGCACAGAATTGCGAAGTACCCAGCTTAAGCTAATGCGCATTGATCCTGTATTATGATCAATCCTATGAAATTTTTATCGGTAGATATTTTATTGATAGATATTTGAGTACCTTATTCGCACTAATCACAATAATCTCTAAAATCAGAGTAGAAGCCAATGTAAGGGTGGTTTTTCATTTTAGCTGTTTATGGCTATCCGCTCTTGTATTGGACATCACATGGAATACCATGTAACTTTTTAAATCACTGAGAGTAAAGTTAGAGCATTTTTGTGGAAAATTGTATCCCTCTAACTTCATAAACTTCATAGCAGATTAATATTTTCGCACTTATTCCATTAAAATTCAAGAAACGCTCATAAAATAGGACTATAATGTGCTAAACGGCGTCCTATCTTATATAAGACTTAAAAACGAACCTGGTGAAAAAAAACAAAATATATATATATATTTCTTTCACACTTTGTCAGGTTATACCTTAAAAAATAACATACTAAAATTTCAAATCGATATACAAGTTTTGAGTTATAGCCTTGTGCAGTGTAGCCGCTCAGTTCAATCAGCCACATCAGCTTTTCTTTAAGCCCATTTTTCTCAAAACCATATAAAGACTATTCCAGTTTGTATGAGATCTTCCAAATAAATTTATTTTTCAAGTTTTATCAATAAATTTGCTTAGTGAATGACCTAGCCCTCCCAATCGTCTACGTTTGATGGTAAGCTCTAGTAGTTGGGTAGTTCGATGACCAATTACTTGGAGACAAATGATCTCAACGCTATCAACTTTTTCGGCGTGATCTGCATATATGTATAGAGTTCTCCGTACAATTACTTTTTAGGTTTTTCCACTAGATGCAACTTAAAAATGAATATAAAAAGTTAAACTAAAATTAAATTATGAATGCTGGAAAGATTGGCGCAAAGTTTAAGTCATTCTTCTGGGATATCTTACTCATTTAGGTAATACTTTACTTGTTTTATTGTATAATTATTCAACCTAACCTATAAAAGTAGAATCAAGAATAATTGTCATCCTTAAGATCATGTTTAGAAGCTCACACAAGTGAGAAAAGTTCTCTGGGAATGACCAGAAGCAATTCTTTTCCATAATCAAAATACACCAGTTTAAGGGTATCTGTCTGACTTCTCACCTGCCTAGTCGTTTTCAAAGAAAAATCGGCGTAAATTACATATTTTTCACTTAACATTTAGCAAAGTTATTGTATAATGACTGTCACATGCAGCTCTAAAGACTTTTATAGGTAATTACGCACTTAAATGCATCACTTACATATGTGTATATTTATATATACTCATATATTGTATATAAATGTGACCCATACGCCTTTTTTATTAGCGGATTTTCTGCTGTAATTCATTAATGCATTTGCTTGTCGCTTTACAGCTCTCAAGGTAATGCCCTTACAGCAACACACTCGCACACATGCACAAAAACAAGCATTAATGCACGAGGTGACACCCAAAAGTGTGAAGTACAAAGCTGATTACATGCACACACATATACATACACATGCAAACATATTTTTCACTGCTATTTCCACGCCTAACATAATATTGTCATTAAACATTTTCTGGCAGCAAACGCGAAAGGGTACACGGCAGCAACAACAAAAAGAGCAAGAAGAAGCCTAAGAGCTGAGGGTTGAGAGCGCTTGATTACAAATCCCAAATTACGAATTAAAACAGTCAACAAGCTGCTGAAAGCGCACAAAAAGGTTTCAAAATAAAAAAGAAAACAAAAAAGTACAAAAACAAGCTGAAATTTTGACCTTACCTACAGTGTTGGGCTTTCAAAAAAAAAAAAAAAAAAGTTTGCAAAATTGTGCTACAACACAAAAAACGGTAAAGAAGAGTTAGAAAAAATTAAAACAAGAAAAATAAAAAATACAAATATATAAACGAGAAAAGAACGTTAACTGCGCTGCAGCGATGCTATAATACCCTATACAGAGAAAAAATCTTCCATATAAGTACTTGATTTGAGCGACCAGTAGCTATATGCTATAGTGTTCCATCTGAACAATATTGTTGGAGACAGTAGCATTACCTTGGATAATAATCTGAGCCAAATTTCATGCAGATATCTCGTCAAATAAAAATGCTTTCCATATAACAACCCAATTTTTCTCGATTAGTTTGTATGACAGCTATATGCTGTAGTAGTCCGATGTTAGCGATTCTTTCGGAGATTATTGATATTGACAAGAATATACGCCAAATTTCATAAAGATATAAATAAATAAAAATGCTTTCCATATACGAACTTGATTTTGAGCGACCAGTTTGTATGACAGCTATATGCTTTAGTCGTTCGATCTAAGTAATTTTTTCGGAAATTATATTATTGCTATCAACCATCATAGATGCCAAATTTCAAGAAGATATCTCGTTTACTAGAAGAGTTCTTCATACAAAGTCTTGATTTTGAGCGACCACTTTCTATGACAGCTACATGCTATAGTCTTCCGCTCTGCGCCATTTTTTAAAATATTATAGCGTTACTTAGAAAAATCGTATTTTCTAAATTTCGTGCAGATATCTCGATAATCAGAAAAGTTTTCCATGCAAAGACTTCATTTTGTTAGACCAGTTTATATAGGAGTTATAGGTTATAAACATCCAATATTGGCGAAACTGACCAATAGAAAGCGCCTTGGCGATAAACACATGTCACACACACATTCAGTCTCAAAAATTGAGACTAGTTTGCGTAGTTTATAAGTCTCCGATACTTCCTTCTGAGCATTACTAATTTCGATGTAAATTTAACAGAACGCTGTTAAGGGTATGAAAAATCAACGCAGAGCCACGAAAAATATATTTAAAAAAACATTAAAAACAAGCAAAAAGTGCGTCGCTTCGTCTGCCCGCTGCAAGCGCTGTAAAGCTGCGAGGCAACCACGACATGACGACATAATTTACAAAAGTTTACAAAGAAATCCACTCAGAGCGGCAAAAGTGGCGCTGTTTAGGTGAGTTACAAACTTGTACGCGCTGCTTTTTTTGCTTTTGCTTTCTAACAAATTTTTCCACTATTACTCTTTTTATGAATTGTAACATATTTGCAGCGTTTTTGTTGCTACTTTTAACTTTTTTCCGCGCTTCTTTCACTTTTAGCTGTTAACTGTTGTTTGTTGCGTCTAGAATCACGCGCCAAATGACAACAACAAAACCGCTCACGCACAAAATACACAACACAGTACGATTGCGCGCAAAAAACATGCACAAATAGCACAACAACCCTAAAGAAAAAATTACAAAAATCATCTAAAAACAGTTATTTGTTTGTGAACACCCTGTTTGTGGCCATTTGTCGACTTAAAACAGCGTGAATGTACATGAAAATCTGCTCTTTCGCAATGTTGCATCTTCATTAAAAATTTAAAAAGCGTAAATGCCTACAACGCGGCCGCTGCCACGCCTCCCCGCCACCGCCGCTGCTGGCTGCTGCCCGCGTCATAGCTCTATTTGCCGTTAGTGGCTTGACACAGTATGCAGTTGTGCAGCGCTATCGCGGAATTGCCGGCATCGTTGTTGCCATTCATACTTGCAACGTCCGCCTCCGCACGCCGTCGCACGAGCGCATGTTGCATTCATTTAAATGAAGAAACAAAAACAAACCAAGAAAAAAGAAATGCAAACCTTGTTGGCATCTAACCTCGCTCGGTTACCTGAACTGCCGAGAGTCAATGGAGAACAAACAAGCCATCACACACATATACACACGCACGCGCGCATATATAAGTACCGTTTGAGGTTGCACAGCAGCCTCGTTGCATRTAGCTGGAAAGCTATGCGCCTCAAAGCTCTTTAGCTTGAATCAGACTGAAAGGAAGTGCCTGTGAAGCACGTTGGCTTGGGCGCGGTGGAGGGGCGTACMAGCAAGCAAAGGCAATGCCATTCAACAGTCATCGAGCACACACAACAAGCCAACCATTCAGTCGGTCCGTTAGGCGGGGCAAGCGCGCGCGAAGCAAATCAAATGCCACCGCCGTAGGGTGGCGCGGGTGGCAGGCAGTAATGTCGTCACCGAGGCAACCAACCGAGCAGGCCAACAGGCAAGCCGCGAATTTGTGAATTAGCGCTTATACTGTATAAGGCCGGCTGCGGGCTCGACTGTGGGTTCTCCATTCTCACACCGAGTTGTGGCGCCTGTGCTCTAGTTGCCGCGGTCGTGGTGTAGCGCAATGACAGTCGCAGTCGCAGTGTCGGAGTAATCATAATCACCGCTATGTAAATATGTGCCGAGGCTTTTGCGTTGACTTTAGCTATGAGTCACTGTTGCTCCATCTATGCGCCGATAAGCACACGAATTTTAATCAAATATGCAAATTYTGCCGGGACCAGACGAAAGTTCGACTTTATGGTGAATTTCGATTGGCGGGTGATACCAGCTAAACTTGGTGCGAAGTATATTGCATTTTTATTAAATCTCCTAATCCGGTGTTAAACGCAAGATTTAAAACCGCTGTAATCCCATCTGAACTTTGGAATAAGACTTTGTCTAACATCACTAGATGGCCACCGATCATAGCAATCACTGTTATTGTAGCAATTACCAATGTTCTCCAAGGAAAGCACAAAAATAAACTGTCATCGACATCACGTATGATGGATCCAGGATTGGTTATTTCGGCAGAATTAAATTGTAGGAAAAGCGATTCGTCGCGGCACTCAAGGAGGAGGTAAACGGTCCCTCCGACCTTTCTCGCTTCCTCGCCGCACGGAACCTAACACTCTAAAGTTCGGGATGGTGTATTATGACATGTCCGAGTCGSCTTAACTGCGGCACGATACAATCAGACAACCATATTCAATCTGGTTAATATATGACCAGCCAGCAGCTAGCTTTATAAGCAACCAGCAACGCTTCTGGCAGCARCTTCTAGGGACTACTGACTTGAGGATCTTGTTACGGCTATGTTCAAGTTCCAGTTTAAGCTTTACGAACTCAGTTTAAAGAAAAATTAAAAAAAAAAATGATAAGAAATTAGTCAAGTAGTTTAAACGTGTCAGTAAACATCAAAAACTTGGTATTTAAGGCGAGTGTTGTTGAGTACAATCTCGATGACTTGGATCCAAACTGAGCTTAGAACAGCGTATAGTAAATGGCATACTCCATGSTGTTTAATGCTAATTGCCCAAGCGGTCAATAAACTCGAGTTAAAAGTCATGTATGGTTGTGTTTTGAGATAATATAGATTATTGTGGAGTATATATTAGAAAAGTTTACGCCGACTTAATTTTAGACTGCATTAGAGAAAAAAATTATTGCTGACGGATACGAAAACTAAAAGACATTATTAAAGTTGCTTGAAAAGACATTATATCCTCAAAAAGTCATCGTTTAGTGTGATTTCTAGGCAGAGGGAATCATTAGAACATATTTCTTCAAAACTGAAGCCGGCCATGATGTTACAGTAAATGGAGAAAGCTAAGATCCTCCATTTTAGAACTTTTTCGTGCTCGAATTGGAGAATGTTAATGTGCGTGACCTTTAAATTCGGCAAAAMTACGCTGGACTTTTCTTGGTGGGATTCAATAAAGTCGCGATATATGTCGGAAAGCCTATATTGCAAAAACCCGATTCTGATAACCCAAGTTTCAAAAGGGGCATTTTAATTCAAAGAAGAAGAAGGCAACGTTTGTTAATATTTGCTGAAAAATTAAATTAAATATTAAATAAAAAAAAAATAAAGAAAAAAATCTATTGGCAGAGGGAAATAATGTAGCATCTCTTTTGCACTTGTCCCGTATTGGCAAGACTACGCAGTAAACATCTGTGGTTCACGACATGATATACTAGAGGAAATATCGATAGTCAGGTCGCAGAGTCTGCTAAAAATCGAGCCAAGCGAAGCCATCCTAAAGGGTGACTACTCCTCTTGGAGCTAGAAACTGAACACCATTTGGTATCGCAAAGRACCAAAACCAAAACAAAGTAGAAGCATACTATAACACACCCTGTATGTTTCCAATAGCAGCGCTGAAACCCTTCAAATTACAATTCAATTACGCAACTTATTGTTGGTTTAATAACTCAATTTTCATACATCATTAGACGAAATTTTTCAATAGAACGCGAACTTTTTTCGCGCCGCTCTCGCGTTTAGACGTACACATACACGAAACCGCGCGACTTTGTCCAAAATAACTGCAATGACTGTRTGCGCGAGATATGCCCACACACAGTCACCAACAAACTCCGCAATTATTCTGGCGCGTTACACACGCCGCGTCGGCACTCCCCGCCCGTCAGCCAGCGCCATCTTCAGCACGCTTAGCCTAAGCGCTGCGCCTGTTGTCTGCTAAATGTGGTTGTTGCTTTGACTTGTTTCGACTGAAATGTGAATGTTTTGACGGCAACATTGCAGAGGTTGACGGAAGGGACGAGTCGCATAGAATCGCGTAATTGTATCTCACAAATTGCACTCATTAAACAGACACATATATACATATGTATATATACACATACATATACATGGCAATTGAAGTTGTTTAGCCGGCGGAGTGGTAGATATTAATACAAAGCAACAGCAGTTGAAAGTTATAGAGAAGACCTCAATAGCAACGCCAGACAGCAAGAGCGCGCATGGCTTCTCATAGCAACGCGGCGCCTAGCATAGCATGGTTTAGTACGGATATATGAAGACATAGCAGCGCATAGCCGCATACAGTGCGACAGATCGGCATTCGTGTGGACTTACGACCATTTTGGCTTGATATCTTCTTCAGCTGCAAGAAATTTAGTACACATTTGGTGTATTCAGACATTCTCACGAATGTTGCAACACATGCCGCATCGCATGTCCGTTGCACCACCCGACGTTTAATCGACATAATCACTGCAAGGCGCATCTTCTTCTAGCACAGCGCAAATTTCGTTGCTGCCTCCACACCTGTGACTCTATTTCACTGTAATTTACCGCAGCTCCCTGCCCCCTGGGCACCTCTGGCGCATATTTCACCTCTGACTTCCTTTTGTCGCTCCGAAATTACTCCGGCCATTAGCGCACACAGCTGCCCGGCCTCATCAGCGTTTCTAATGAACAGTATGTGCTATTAGTAGACACACATATGTGGCATTTTATGAAATTTATTGGCGAGCGTTGCCACCTGTGTGCGCATTATCGAGCATGCAATATTGATTTCAATGCTGAGCACACAAAAAAATCCGCAAATATTTCTGGTAATAAACAAAACGGTAATAAACAGTAACACGCACATAACGGCAATTAGACGCGCACACACACAAACGCATATACGCACATACCCCAATACATAYACACACTCATACTTATGCAAATAAYGTGAAGTGCTTTTATATCGCCGGCGCAGCCATTTGCAATAAAGGCRACGCAGCAAAACACTTACGCCAAAAACACCGCTCTCCTCCTCACTTGCCGCCRCGTCTACGTACGCGCGCTTATACAATGCTCATAAGCCTCTAAATGGCTTTCTTGATATTTCAATTGCTATCGGTGGCGTTGATRTTGTTTGGCTTGTCGCTATCACATGCAATAAGGCAATTTGTGACAGATGTGACAGCTGCTTTGAATGTTTGCTGCTCGTTGGCAATTGAAATCGTCAAGGAAATTGCTGCAAGTGTTGTTGCAGTTATTACTTAGTCCATTTAAATTTATTTGTCTTGATTTGTTTTGCCCACAACGCAGAGTACTAATGTCGGTGTTGCTTAGCAAATGATATGCTTATGTTCACATTGTGCCTTAATTACTGGATTAGAGGGGTAAAGGTGGTCTCCATTGGATGTAATTATGGCAGGTTGTTGTAGTTCCAGGCTGGAAGGCTAAGCTGTTGGTTAGTGATATGCTGAAGTACAGTCGCTTCGTTTACTTTTGGCAGGGTTGGATAATATGCCATTTTGGTGTTCGAAATATTTGACATGAAGTCAAAGTTTTTGTAGACAATGAGGAAGTGAGGCAGTTTTGGCAGCTTGAGGTGGGAAAAAGTATGAGGAGGTTCCGGAACTCAGCTAAAAATAATTTTTATACGCATGAAGCATGAGTAGTGGGTATATTTTTCTGCTTCCCTTGTACTTTTTTTTTTGTATTGGAAGGGGTTTTTTTCGTGACAGATCAACGCAACCTCGTTTATAATGTGATTAATCTAAAAAATGAATAAATAACTTTTTTCTAAAATATATTGGAATATTTTACGCTGATTTTAGCTTAGACTGTAGTAGAGATAGGGACTATTCCTGCTGAAAATGAAAATTAAATGAAGATTGTTATTACATATAAGAAAGTAGTATGAAAAACCATTACATCACCAAAAAGTCGCCGATTATTGTTTTATAAAATTAAGACGTCTRAGGTCTACGATTAAGGCCTTAATATCGCATAAGCACCAGCTCGWGAAACGAAGCTACAAATCTAGCATATAATCGACTCTACTTTTAGATTGCTGGTGGCTTRGTGGACGAGATGAAGGAGAACATAAAGGTATACGTTAAGCATTGCTGCCACTGTGAGTGACTCAAAAATTTAAGTTTATAAAGTATGAATATGTTTTTTGTATGCAGATTAGAGATTTAATTAATGAGTGCGTGTCGATCCCAAAAGATCTATCAAAATTYCGTCCATGAAGACACCTCTACATTTTGAGTACTATCGTTTAGAATATAGGTCTTTCTATATAAAAATATAGACTTTAAAACAAAGGTTTTGTAATAAAAAATAATCACGCATTCAATCTATTTTAAGCTATAAACTGCGTTTGTCAGTGATTTACAGATGAAAGCCTATGCATGCATATATTCGACCAACGATCTGAAAAGAAGCACGATYCGATCCSAAGTCAGCAAGCGAATTTAGTGTGCTATTGCCGCAATAGTTCTGTGATCAAAAATTCAAAAATAGCTCAATATTSAATGCCAGGCATTCTGAAAGCTCTCAATGATGCTTTGTTAGCCAAGAGTGTATAAAAAAAAATAATAATTTTCTCAACGAGAAGATCAAAAACAAATTTCTTTACCATATGTGAGTCAAAATAATATGCAAACCAAGTCTCCGTTTCCTCCACTTTACGTAGATAATGCAACATTTAAGAAGATAATTCGCGCTTCATATATCCTCTCATCTTCTTCTCTCTCTTTTCGTTTAAAAAAATGTTATTAGAAAGTGTTAATATTTTTATTGCGATAGAAAGGTTTTACCCAATAAATTTCATAAATGATATTGACTGGACACTTTCGTAATGGATTCATTTCATAGTTTCGTTGTAKACATGTCAGATAAGGGTTGCAATTATAATGTGTGCAATTATAAATGTTTGTTTTACAAGCATGATGAATGATGATAAACATTTTTCTTATTTTCTTTTGGTGGCCTACTGATCGAGTTCAGCGAAAGGCTATCACATATTAWATAATATATGCGAACTAGTCCCTCAGTTTTAGAGTTATCGATCCGAAATTTGCAAAGATCCTTTTCCACTSAAGAAGCGGCTCACTGGTTGGGAACCTGTGAAAGCAGACCACTATAGTCAATAGCTATCATAAAGGTTGATCCACTAGAGGTRCTTTTTTCAATAGYCGTTTTTTGSCAGATCACGTGTGAGTCGTGTCAAGCGATCATGTTATTTTTGTTCAGTATTGTTTGGCATTTCAGCATGGAAAGACTAACGCCTGAACAACATTTACATATCGTTTATCTTTAAACTCATTCACCAGCGAGCCGAAGGTCCTGGCAGCCAGTGCTTTTTTTTCGTGTAAATAAAATAATTGTATTATTTTTTTCACATTTATAAACAAATAAATAAAATATCTTTAAATTCACGTACTGTACTGAGCGTACTATCCGCAACACCATCATCCATCTTGAGATCAAGCATTCATTATTCGATAATATTCGACCGAATAGACCACGTCCGGCACGAAGTGAATAAAATAAAGCAGTCGTAGCTGAGAGTGCTGAGAACCCGCGTGGCCTTCGCAAGCGACATCGCTTCGCTCTATGGGCTCTTAAAAAGTTCCAAGAAGATCCGACGTTTTCGAGCCAAATTCTGTTCAGAGATAAGACCCATTTCATACTCAATGGGAAAGTAAGTAAGCAAAATTGTTGCATAAAAGGTTCAAGATCTGTCATTTCATCCAGAAAAAACAAAGGGGTTGGTTCGGTTTGTGAGCCGGTTGMATCATCGGTCCATGTTTCTTCAAAAATGATGCCCTTGAGAACATATTCGTCAATGCCGACTTCTATCGCGCCATGATAACCGACTATM
This sequence comes from Bactrocera latifrons, assembly GCF_001853355.1. Lineage (NCBI taxonomy): Eukaryota > Metazoa > Arthropoda > Insecta > Diptera > Tephritidae > Bactrocera > Bactrocera latifrons. Next base: position 106,214 of record NW_017537083.1, on the reverse strand, counting down.
TGATGCCTGAAATTKACTCGTTACATCGGCGACATTTGAWTTCAACARGATGGCGYCYCTTYCCAYACATCAMTGAGAGAACACTTCGGTGATCAGATAATTTCACGGTTTGGGTCGGTCGACCAAGATCGTGTCATATCACACTGGTAGACTTTTTCTTGTGGGGATAAGAAACTTCTAAAGTCTATGCGGATAATGCCGCTTCGAGTCAGACCTTGGAGCAAAATATCACGCGAGTCATTCGCCAGTTACCAGTCAAAATGCTCGAACGAGTCATTGAGAATTGAACGCAAGGGATGATCCATCTCAGACGTAGCGCAGCGCATATTCGAAAGACATTTTTTCAAAAAGTAAGAGCTGAGGAATGGTTTTTCAAACGAAAATAAACAATTCCCCACTAAATTCGAGGATTCGAGGTGTTTTTTTTTTTTTCTTTTTGATAATATCCGCGAACTAGTCCCTCAGTTATCGATCTAAAATTTGCACAAACCTTTTTTCGTTCAAGAAGTTGCACTCTGGTCGGAAACCTGCGAAATCAGACCGCTATACCCATAAACTGCCATAAAGCCACCAGCTCAAATCCTCTTATGGACAACTTTTTATTTGACAAAATATYTATTTGCACGAAATTTGGTATAAATTATTTTTCTAGATAATACTATAATCAGCGAACATATTTTTGGTTCCGACCACTATAGCATATGGCTGTCATTCAAATTGATCTAATTGAGATATTGTGACACTGTTTTTAATGCTTTAAGAAATACACTTGTGAAAGGTGTAGTTTTCTTTTTTTTTCGAATAAYAACAAAAGACTCTCGAAAAATATGCGCAAAAATGCTGCTCTTCTTGCTAGCAAAGCTGTTTGTATCAATTATGGTTATTAATTTAATCCTTTGCTACTTTTTACAGTCCATATATTCTATCATCATTGCAATAATTCATGCTTGCGCTTGTCAACAGCTCTTTTTTCTCTAACATCTACTCTCCTTTACCTCACCAATCATAATCTCGACTAATTCCTTGCGCACAACTGCACACATATGTATTTCACAAGAGTGGACCATACTCTCGACACCCGCAACCTCGCATTTATCTTGTCAGCGCGCTTTCTGTGCTCGCTTTGCTTGCTACAGTGCTGCTCTGCTCGCTTGCACGACACCCATTTATATTAATGATCTTTTAGGATACTCTTGCGCTCATACACTATATAATGGTATAAAGCAGTAGTTTGCTCTCATTGTTGTACGTGTACGAACAGCTGTCACAGCTGCTGCTTGCATTCATCATGCTAATCATCTTTGCATTTGACTAACACCGGAGATTCCCTGAAATGTCATTTGCAATGCTCAGTTTCCTGCGTAAGTTTTGCTGTTTTTTGCTGTTTTTTTTTCGCTTTGCTTTTTCCTTTCCGTCCACCGCCCACTAGATGGTTAGCTGTTGCCTCATTTTTAACAGCTGTCATGTGTCGGCGTCGGCATTTGTCCTTAACTCCAACTAATATGTAAGCAAATTGCTGGAAGCTTTGCTTGCTTGCAACACACGCTGTCAGCAGTGCGCCTTTCTTCGCCTTTTGTCTCATACTGCTTTCGAATTTTCCTTACCACCGACCACGTGGCGCATGTTTCGTGGCACACTCGAGTTAATATTTCGTTTAATCTATTCGCTATGACCAACCCTTGAGCGTCTTAAGCCATTTCACTGCTTTGTTAAACTTCCACCTACCACCTCTTAACCCAACTGCCAGCACCAGCACCAACACCAACAACACGTTTTATGCTTTTTCTCGCTCATTCGCTTTATCATGTCCAATCCGTTGCAGCGTCCATCAAGCACACTTAAATCGCTTTTTGTGYTTGTAATTGCATTGGTATGTGTTTGTATGTGTGTGTGTGTGTGTTTCAGTGTCTGGCCCTGACCGATCCTTCGGTTCGTTTTAACGACTTTTTTGTTTAGTGCAACAACTGTCACTGTTCTTTGCAGGTTCATAATTTTTCACCTTAATGACCGACCGCCCATACACATACCATGCACTAACACACATACGTTCTTGCATACGTGATTGAATTGGCCACCAGCTGAGCCAGTCGGCTAAGCAGTTGACCAACACATGACTCGCTCATTCATTTAAACTCGTCCGCAGCTACACGAACTGGACACATAGGCTTAACTGTCAATGTATGGGCAGATTGAAACACATACATACATATATACATGTGATGTACACACACATACAAAATACACACATATACTTATACAATATACGCATACACACATACTGCAATCACAGTCGTCAATGTGGCTGGCTCACGTATGCATTTGGTGTCCTCCATTCATACCTTCATTCAACTACACAAACCCTGCGAGCCAATTTCGACCCAATGACAGCTCCTTGCATGCCTTCGTATTTACCGTTAACCGTCATCAAGTCGGTTTTTATTGTTTTGCGGCTGCCGCACGCCTCCATATATCCACAAATCTCTGCCATATACGCTCTTCCTCACTTCCTTTTCTTTAAGTCACTGCAGCGGCGTGTGGTTGCTGCGGCTCATGTCACGTGACGTAGAAGTTGTCATTCGTCTGTCGCAAATTGCAAGCGCAGATAATCGCTTTATTGCCAATATTTTGCATATGCTTACGATGTATCTTTTTTATCGCATTTTAATGACCTTTCCACCGCACGGCCCTCGCCAACCTCCTCTAGCCACCTCTCTTCGCATTAATAGCTACCAAAGCGCAGTGAGGAGAGCATACGTGGCGCTGGAAGTTCAAGAAAAGGTCGTTGTGCTGCCGGAAGAAGTTTGCGATACAAGCGCGTTTATGTGTGTGAGTGTGAGTGTGTGTTTGTGTTGATGACTTACATATAATTGAATTAAGTTAAGACAGCAAATTTACCGTAAATATCAGTGCATACACAGATTCTTGTTGTTGAGACAAACATAAATAATTGCGAAATTTTTTTCGCACACAACAACGTACTTGCCGCTTACAAACTAAATTTGTTGTTGTTTTTACATCTGTAATGAATTAATGCTACCAAATAGTTGTAAAATTTTGCTTTTGTTGTAGTTGGATTACTTTTTTGTGTTTTACATACAGCACGCGAATTCGTTGTCTTTGTTTTGCCTATTTTACTTTATTTTTTCATTTGTCGTGTTGCTTTTGTTGTAACATTTTTTAAAAATATTTTTCTAACTTTCTTATTAAATCCACTGACATGAAAACTTTCGCTGTGGCGCACGCACGATATACCCCTTTGTTGTCGTTACCACTAGAGAATACAACAACAACAACTACTAAACACATTCGTTTTCACCAACGTTCCTCCAACACATATACACAGCCATATACATATGTAAATCGGTTTGTCACCGCTATTGCACGAATACGCACGAAAAGTCAACGAGTTAGAAGCACAAAGCTTCAAAGTTCACCTTTACCGTTAGCGTTTGGCACGCGTGACCGCAATGTGCTAAGTCGAAAATTCAACTAAACTTGCTGGCCGAAATGTTTGAATGCGTTGCCAAAAGCCAAAAGTGCATAGAACGCAGTCACAGCAGTCGCAAAGGAGGCACGCCGTGTTCGGTTAAAACGCAAGCGAGCAAACGAGTGAAGTAACGTTGCACGAAGTGAGTAACACCAGCAACCGAGCGCTTCTCGGGCAAGCGAAAGGGCTGTTGAGCACGTTGGGTGTGTACAGTATGGGGTCGTGGGTGGTGGCTGATGTCGACTCCACCGTGGACACTGTGGAGTAACCCTGTGGTGTAGTGTTGGTTGTGTAAGTGGCTCGGTTGTGTTTGTGTACTTCTGTTGTTTTGAGCGAATTCTGTGCTGAGTGAGTCAGTTGTAAAGCGATAACCTGAGCACACGGTTGTCAACTTGTTGAGTGTGTTCGTTCGATTATGAGCATGTTTGATCGAACCGTTATGTAGGCATATCCATACACAGCTGTAGGTGTGATTCCAACGAATATTGCTTCTGTGAGAATATAATTTTATTTGTATATATGAAAGTATACATTCGGAGGACAGTGTTGGGATTTTTGCCGAAATTGTACCCAAAGTACGTTGAAAGAGTAAATTTGCTTGGTAAGTTGACCTGTTTAAGTCTTACAACGTAATTTGTACAAGTCAAAAATATTTTGAGTAATCAATGCTGAGGTCGTAATCTACATGAATGTGTACTCAAGGACAATTGCTCAAAAATTTATAGAAAATCCAGAAAGACTGCTAGCAGCATTGCTTCTCATGATTTATATCGGGTTAACGAATCGGTAAAATAACTGAGATTCAAAGGTATAACCAACTCACTTAGAATTTCGTGGAGGAAATTTCTAAGTTCATCCGTCCTCAGATTTAGCTCGAACCGAGATATGTATACCGATAATCATTTAACAGTTGTTCAAGTCTCTATACTACTAAAAGTATCCCTCGACAAAGACGTATTTAGATTTTTAATGGGTGAGCCCACTACGAAAGTACTGCAGTTTACGGAACAAAACACGAAGGCCAACAATAATATAAACAATCATATCTATGGAGCTTATGAAATGGTTACTCAAACTCTTTACTGAGGTCTCATTCTCATCGAATTTCTTAATGGATGAACTGAATATGGAACGTAACTGCAAGGAGCCGCAATGATCTGAGTCACACTCGAATCCCAATAGTACACAATGTCAAAAGGAGATGGACTTAATAACTAGAATCATGTAACTCTCGACAAAGACACATTCCAAGCGAAACACGTAGGATAGCAGTAGTAGGAACTACAAGATTTTTGTAGCTTATACTTCAATGGAAACGGACCTCTTTTCTTAGTCTACTCAATATAATTATGAATTAGTATTCAGTCAGACAAWTCAGACAAATTCACAAATTCTTAATCGATGGACTGAGTATGAAAGGAAAGAGAAAAGTTGCGATTCCTGATGATGAACCGATTACTGTAAGGAAATAAATGGGTTYCTTATTAATCTTGTATAAAAACTTTCGAAGTATCAGTTCATTACACGTCTTAAGGCTACTTAATGGATGAACCAAATATGGAAGAAAATTGAAAAAAATAGAGGAACCGCAATGCGAATCTCGAGCCCCAAACAATGCCAAAAGAGATGGACGTAATGGCCAGAATCAAGTATACCTCGACAAAAAGGTATTCCGATAGATGCAAGGGTACACCCTTTATCAGTCTTGACAATATATGGTTGTTATAGGGAATATCGCTACAAATATGAACACCATCACAAACAAATTGCACCCTCTGCAGCAGCAGCTAAGAAACGCTTTGCATATCTTCTCTTCCTGCCCAAAGTATGAAATAGAGAGATTTGAAGTAGAGAACCTGATAAACGAGAATATCATGCCTTCCATGTTCCTATCGAAGGTGGTCTCGGACAGAGTGAGAGCGTGGTTATCTATTGCTATGAATTCGGGAGAAAAGAGCAGTAACGCAGGGATAACAGAAAGATTAACCGGAATTAGGCGAAAATGCGTGACTGAAGAGCAGAATGGCTGAGCTTGGCCCCACGTTGTAATACTTAACGGGATCCCGTGCTTCGAATACAAGCCATGACGATGAAGTTCAGGATTTTGTAAGTAGGCATACTGTGCCGCAAGTCCTATTTCTGCATGGTCCCAAGGGAGATCTTTAATGAGCAATGCGAATCGTACATATCGTCTGGAAAAGTGACGATATCCTTGAAGATTTCCCCTCCCAGAACCAACAAAAGCTTTATTAGTCTAGTCTTCACTCTAATGCAGTTTCGTTCACCAGACCTGAACCGTATATGAAAAAAAAGAAATACAACGCATTGCTCTCAGCGAAACTCCAATCMCAGTAGCACAGAACATTAGAAGGGATAGACTTAATGCTTGGAACCAGCACACGATTTCTAATGGATAAGCTTATATGCTGATTCGTAAACAAATTAGACAGAAAATTGTCCCTGAGCAACACCAGGGGAACAGTCGCAGAAAATTTTATGCACTTAAAAGGAGGCTAAACGTTATTATGTCGAGACATCGGAAGAACTGCGAAACATCTCTGGTACTAATGCTGCGTAGGGTAGGGAAACCGACTTCTTCGTCTCTACTTCYCTTTGCCACTTTCTGAAATTGAAARCTCCAGTTAGTATAAAGGACGAKTTTTCTCGAGAYGTTCCAGTCGGTTTAAAGTCTGCCGCTAGTAGAAACTTTATACAWCGTTACAATTTTACGCAATTGTCCAACACTGGCACACTGTTTGAGCAGATTGTTGCATTAACACTGAAGTGCCAGGTTGAGAGGCTAGGCAARGGGTGCAGATTAAAAGCAACGCTGACATGACCGACCCCAATAATGACGCTTACTTTGGGTTAATATTAAATGGAGTCAATATGAGCGCGTGTGTGTGTTAGTGGAAGGATATGTGTAAGGATGCCAGTTAGAAGCGCTGGAAAAAAAAAAAAAAAACTAAATGGAAGGGATAGTATGAAAGAATGCAAAGAAATGGAATGAATGAAGCGCACACAGAGCTCATGAAGAGGGTTCAACAGAATGTGGACAGTGAGAGCAATGTGGAGCGACAAGTGCTGCGTAGTAGATAACTAAGCGTGGGGGTGTGTTGCAAGACTATAAGTCGTAAGTAAATTGTTGCACGAAGCGAGCGCACAATGCCTGAGGCGATTGCTGCAACATCAGCGCTACAAACAAAGCGCCACGCGTAGGCAGCATTACAAGGTCTCACACACACACACATGTACATATAGTAGAGACTCATGGACGCTTACACACACATAGATGTAGGAGTAGAAGCAYTTGACTTTTTGCGCTTGCAGCGCTGTGGCACTTCTTCACAGCTGTGCGCCATGTTGCCAGATGCCAGATGCTAACAACTGCAAGATAGACACACATACACATACATATATGTGTTTTGTGCGCGAATGGAGAAAGAACAGTTAAAAGAAATGACTGCACCTTCCGGCTGGGCTGTCAGCGTTTTGTTTGAATTATTGATGGAAATTAAAATTTCGCGCAMTGTGGCGCGAGCGATTGTTGCCACCGTCCAACAACAATACGAAGATAATCTCAAGAGGGTGCAAAAGTGAGGCAGCTGCGCGGGTTAAGCTGCCGCAACGGATGTTAACGAAAACACTTGTTTCGCGGACAATTGCAAGTGGCAGGCACACGCACACACATTTAACGCTGCCATTTGTTTTTGTTGTTTTTTTTTTTTTTTTTTTGGAATTGCGTCGTGCAACATGTAGTGCTCGCAGTGAGTTGATGAAAGATTGTTCCAGGCTCGGCAGCGCCAACTGCTTACATACATACATACATACATAGATAGGTGCCACAAGGCGTTGCAGCCACCAAGCGCATGCAGAAGAACGTGCCCGGTGCCCGCGGTGGCGTTTGGCTTCTGCGAAAGTGGCCAGCCGTTGTGCTGACGAAAAAGTWGCGTTAGCTTAAGGCGCCGCRTGTGGCGKGCAAYGCGCTTGGGACGGAAGCTGAGGYAGCCGTTGTGACAGCTGTCGTTGTCATTGCTAAACAGCGGCKCATGCAAAAATATAACACACTTAAAATATGGCCACAAATACAACTGTTGTATTGCCAGCAATTTCCTTTCTTTCACTCGCTGACTCTTCCACTCGCTGCGCTCTCTGTGTGGGTGTTCGATCGAAGTGTGTGTGTGTGTGGKAGACATCACTCATGCTGTCTTTTAATGACGTTCGAGTTCAAGGAGCTCGCCCACATGGAAATCTAAGTGCCTCTTTGCTGCACAACCCGTTATTCACAGACATTTTCAGTYTGGTTTAATTTTTAAATGTGATGCTTGGGAATTAGTTGCCATAAAGGGTTCACATATGAGGCATTTTTGAAAGATTTCGTTACTTATTGGAGAATCTGACTTGAGTTGTCTAAACAAGTTGGTATCAGGTTAGTCTGTGCTAGTTTTGAGCTTGTTTTTTGGGATCAGGACCGAAAAGCAAACTTCGACAGTTTTAAGTTAAAGACCTCTCTTGGCACTCTGTTCTTCTCAGTAATAATAAGGTGCTAAATAAGACTGAGAAGACAGTTTAAGGTTATTATACTTGAAGCAAGGCTATTCATAATTGTAATGAGCTTGAACAAAAGCAAATAGAGAGAGAGAAAAAGAGAGTGTTCAATATAAACAACGAGAGAGAGAGGAATGAAAGTACATATGTAATAGGAATTTTATATATAAATGTAAAGCGATGATGTTTAAGCCACAAAGCTTAGGGAATCCTTCTCACAAGCCCCATAGCTATCAGTAGCTGCACTGAAATAGCGACGAAGTGTCGCAAAGAAAAGGAAATTTCCATTTTATACGAGGTAATAACTTATAGTATATTTTTTCGTAATAACAATGTACACCAGAAGCGTTCTGACAAATAAATAAAAACACAATTACCAATTTCGAAAGCGAAGCGCTTGTTCCAGAACGGCATATCGGTGTTTTGAAGAGCGAAAAAATTGTAGAAGTTGTATTTTTTTATTACAGTAATTACTTACTAAGTAAAGTAAAGTGAACTATGAGCGGATAAAARTGGAAAATTCATCTTGTCATCTCTTAGTCAGCCTATGGACCAAAATTATGCCGAGCGAACACCTCGATCAAATTGAACAAAACTCGCTACAGTTGTTAAAATAATTAAGAAAAAAATAATTAAAAACTATTTTTTATTTTCATAGYTTTTTTTCGAGACTTGAGAATCATAAGCTGGGAATAACGTCGATTCTCAGAGCGAAAAAATCATAGACATTGACATTTTTTGCTCACACTAGTAGTTGTCAAACGAATTTTGGGTGAAAACAAAAAATTCACATACATATATATGTAGTTATATCATAATCAGCCTATGGTCGAAAATTATGCAGAGCGAACACTCGATCAAAGTGAACAAAAATTTGTATATATGTTAGTTGTGATACGTTGAATTTAAACAGATAGAAAAACTTATAATTTAATAAAATGATATTTTCTTTTTTTTTTTATAAGACTGCTTGACTAAATGAAATCCAGATCTATTCCAGAAACATAGAACCGGCTGTCGTGGAAATTATTCATGCCTCTTATCTGCCGTCGATCTGCCACATACAATATTTCATCACCATATTTCCCCCCATTTTTGTATATTTTTCAGCACTTGTCTGCTATGTAYAATTTGCAACCCTTTGACGTTCACKCAGTTCATTTTTATTATAATCCTTATCATTATTATTATTATTACTATTATTATTATTATTATGTGTGTGTTTATGGCAGCCGTAAACATTATGGTATTTCGCGCTGCTAGCTTAACTAAAGCTTTGACTTGTGGGCGATTGTCTGTCCTTATTTTCATGCCCCCACTTTTCTGTCCATGACTTCTCACATGCCCCACAGCTACTATTTACTTCTCCAGTCCTTTGGCTGGCTCGTTGGCTGGTTGTGCCACGTCAACTGCACAATATGTTTGTTTATTTCGCTACAACATTGTTATTATTTTTAATGCACTCTCATATACGCACACACACAAAAATTGTTTTTCACTCCTTCGCTTTGTTCGCTTTCTTTTTCGCATTTTCGTGCTTTATTTTGTTACGAGTATTTGCTTTGTTTGCGCTTGCCACGACTTCTGCCAGCTCCCAACTTCTGTTTACACATTCGCTGTTGTGTCATCCTTGTGCCTGCCGGCCTCCAGCTGCTCGCTTGCCAACTCGCTCGTCTCAAATTAATTTACTTWTAAATACAATTTGACATTGAGCGCAACAAAATGTAAACATTGCATGCTCGAATGAATTAAAAATGCAAAGCAACACAACACACAATGAAGATAATGTAYGTACATATACATATATGTAGATGTATATCTATACAAACGTATATATGTGTATGTATGTGTGTAGTATAAGTGGACGACTCGCGGCGAGGTTGCCTTAAATCGCCGCTYGAATTAAGTGTGGGTTAAGCCTGGCGATAGAAAGTGCCACACCGGGGTGTTATTGTTGTTAATATATTTGTTGTTGTTTTGCATAGCGCATTGCAGTTAAATTTATTTAGCGAAAACCAATTTAGCCGCGGGTGGTCGTCTAATTTTCTTTGGTTTTGTTTAATTGCTAAAATAAATATTTTCGCAAGGATTCGAATTTGAATAAAAATWAAAAAATAAAAACTTTGTTACTTGTATAAAAAATTATTGTTTGTACTATATTTAAATACAACAGCGTTTTAAATAATTTTTTTAATATCTCCTTCGGTTTAGCTAAGATTTTGGCGCCATGCTTGCCTTCAGTTTGAAGCTGGATCGAGCATCGCTTAATAGCGTGATGCTTTTCTCTTTTAACATTGGAATTGGGGAATTCAAATCTGTAGATTTGTATGGCCAGTCACTGTCATCTGTTCTTAAGCTCAGATTAATCGTACGCATATATACTTTTTTCTGCAAAGTTTAATACGCAGAGTGCTTCGGTTCCGCTTAAAACCAGTCAATAACTCTTCATGTATTTGCTACAAAGTGTCGATCTATATTCTTATCTATATCTTAAGAGTTTTCTTTCGTCACATTTTTCATAAATGTTAGTAAAATGTGTATTTACTGTAAATATGTGAACGAAGAAGGAACATAAATATTTTATTTATATTGCTACAACCTGAAGAACAGCAGCAAGTCTATAGGCATATATCTTCGAAATGGGCTAATATATTGGCCTGAAATCGGTAGAACAACAACAGTTTTCAAATCGCAACCACAAAAGAACTGTCTTCATATATCTGTTTTCAGAAYCTTGCAGCACTTTTTTGAAACAATCCATGAGTTTTACTAACATCGAAAACCTACCACTGACTAAATAATATGAAAGAGTTAAAAACAGAGACTTGTGAAACGTGAAAAGAGGTTTATTATAATCTAAGGAACACAAAACAAAATTAATTTTACATTAGAAAACCATACAAAGAACATAATACACCATAATCTACTTAACTGAGACTAAATGTGGTACTTTCGGCTAGGTTAGGTTATGTTAGTCTGGTAGGCCAATGAGCCACGCATAGACCTGTTTTGGACCTTTGCGATACCAGATGGAGTTCAGTTACTAGATCCATGAAAAGTAGTCATTCTTTMGGATCCATGAGTAGTAGTCATCCTAGGTTYATTTAAAGCAGTTATAAAGTAAAAAATATGATTTTTGAACTTAAATTTCGCGCGAAAACCCATTCTTCGAAATATCTTTTTTCGAGGTTGGTATGAGTTTCAGTGACTTCTGTGTCAAACACCACGTCAAAATAATCACCAGTCTTTAGTATATACTTGAAATTATTCAACCAAATAAGATCTATTCCATTTCGTGTGTTTTTTTATTTTTTTTATTTTTTTTATTTTTTTATTGGTAACAATTGGCCACGTCAACTGATGATCAAGATATCAATAAAATATCAAAAGAGATCAGTCCAAACCATTTTGAAAGATCATGTGGGCTTATGAAAAGTAAAAGCACGTTTGGTTCCAAAATCGTTCAATATTTCGATAATCAGCGTCTCGTTAACGTCTGTGAAACAATGCTTGCGACTAGCGACTATCAGGACATCATGCAACGTATTATTACTGACGCTGCGTCTGGGATTTATGCTTGGTACTAGGAAATAGACGATCAATCGGCCAAATTTCGTGAAAAAGGTATGTCGGAGCCGAAAAAAACCGGTCAAAGTAAGTCAAAAAACCAGGTTATGTTGACAGCTTTTTTCGATTATTGAGCTGTGGTGCACTCTCAATTCCTACCGACTGGCCAAACTAACAACAAGGAATACTATTTGAGTGTCATGCGTCGTTTGCGCGAAGCTATTCGTAAACAGAAGCCGGAGTTATGGGCCGACAACTCTTGGTTTTTGCACCACGATAATGCACCGTCGGATGCTGCATTCATTCCTCGCGATTTTTTCACCAAATTTTCAACGTATATCGTGTCGCAAGCTATCTTCGGAAAATTCTTTATACCCAAAATATAACAAATATATAACCATTTAATAACCAAAACCCAAATTTTGTTTCGATATAACTGGTGTATACTATTTCGTTTTTCCTTCGCCTGTAAACTTATGAAAATGTGTGTTACGTTATTTTGCATTTTAGTGACTTTATATGAAATAATGATGGTTTCAGTACATATAGGTCATATTCAGAACAGAATATATACCTTTGTCCCAAAACTAGTAACTACTGCAAATATTTCATGCAATTAAGTAATAGTTTCTCTACTAKCACTTACTACAACAACTCTACAACAACAAAGCTGCAAAGCAGAGGAAACCGTARACCCACTTGCAATAGCGCCCTAGAGTATGCTACAGTAATTACATGCAACCGCAGCCACGCCTTTGCAAAGCAACCGCCAACAACAGAGTGAGCCTCGAAGGAATTGTGCCCGTTGCGACTTGCGGACGACGTTTGCTTAACACAATTTTAGCTATGACTAGCTTTAGTATGTTTGTAGTGGGTTAACCTAGGCTATGGTCGCCCAACTTGCTGACTGCGAGTCCGCATGGCGTGCGCCGCGCGCGTCKCACTGACTRCTGTAGCGTTGAGAAGCCACTGAGTTGAGCCCTTTGAGGCGAGCGTCAGCACCCACAACGCCGTTGCTAGATGTCACCAAAGCTAACTGTATGWATTCATATATATGTGCTCGTGTGTTTGTCGCCGAGTTGAGACATTGGAATTATTGTCATCTGCATGSCGGAGCACGGCGCGTCGCCGTAACGGTGCTCATTTCTCAAAAATGCCAAGTTCGAGTAGAAWTTTCAAACGCTTTCGCGACAAAACATTTTTCATACAAATATTTGTTTTCCTTTCTTTTGCTTCTTCTACTTACTTTTCTGMTAGCGTTTTGCATGTGCKGGTCTGCCAGCGACTTTGCTGAAAAGCTAGCGCGAGCGCCTGACCGATTRAAGCACMCTTACATACACRTACACACAGACACATGGGCGCACATATTTAAATTGCAATTTATGGGCTATCCAGTATGAGCGCGAGTGTGTGTATGCACGCGCTGGCCTGCAGCGCGAGGCCATATCAAGTCAAGCCAAACTAAAACAAAGCGCAGCGCCTAGCAGTCTTCCAAAGCTCTAGCGCGCTTCGCCCGGCCATTTCACTACATTCTATTTTATTATTTAATGGCATTTGCTTTTATTTAATTTTACAAAGCGCGCTCTGGCGGCCGCGTCCACCCGCTCTCTACACGACGCTTATTCAACTTTCAACTTGATCCTGCCCCAATTCAWTTGTTCTAATGCTTCCCCCACCGCGTGCGCTCATTTTTTGTGCTTTTTTTTGTTGGAAAATTTTCGCTTTTGTTTTTGCTAAGCATTGTTGATGAAAAAGTAATGTAAGCGCGCGAGTGCTGCTTATGCATACAGGGTGCGGCAAGCGCGCACATTTACGACATACTGCTTGTGTGTTTGTCGCGCCGCTTTCGTCTAGGATTGCGCTGATGCTTTCAACCCAATCAAAGCTATAAGTGTATATATATATTTCTATGAGTCTGTAGGCAGGCTTGTTAGCATATTTATGTTGCATGTTGTTGTTGTGCGTACTTACAATATCGTCCAAGTTGTTCGTCGGCTCCTTCATACCTGTCTCTTATACACATCTCAAAGCTATAAGCGTATATATATATTTCTATGAGTCTGTAGGCAGGCTTGTTAGCATATTTATGTTGCATGTTGTTGTTGTGCGTACTTACAATATCGTCCAAGTTGTTCGTCGGCTCCTTCATACCATCTCGTAGATGCGCAGCACAACAATCTGCAAATTAAATGGAAAACAAAAGAAAAGTTAAATACAACAAAGTAAAAATTAATGCACACACACACATACAGATGGGYACACGCACACAAACCTAAATACAATTTAGTAAATACAAATACAAAATGCGGGTTTGCGTGCCGCCATAACATGGCATTAGCTAAATGGCCGGGTAGCGTGCGCAYAACAGCACAGCCGGCGAAATTAAGAGCAAAGAAAGGAGAGGAGAGGGAGAGAGGACGGGCGGCGTCATTGACGATGAAGGCGTCATTTCAATTGCTGCTACTTTTACGAGTTATTTGCATTTAAATGTCGTTTGCTGATAACAATTAAAATGAATGTCTGTCCGCGCGCGCACATATTCGCCTGGACACTTGGCGCGGCAGGAGCGACGCGGTGTGCTTCACTTTGAAAACTTTCCAAATATTTTCAGAGCAACGATATGGTTGTTGATGCGGCTTGGTTCGGCTTCAATTGAAATGGATCGGCTTGAATGGCATTGGTTTGGCTTGACTAGGATTGTCATGCTTGAGTGAATTTGAGCAGCGTTGCGCAGCAGAAACGCCGTTGCTTACGCGTTCTACAGCATAACAAATCGTTCAAATGACATGCCACATTGGTTTGGCTGTCGCCGATGGTTTGATTGTGCTGTCGCCTGCGCCACCACCAACGCCTTCATTGCTAATCTCATGGATAAAGCTGCTTGCGTTCGCGTCTCCCTTCCTCCCGCGTGAATCTCGTGGCCGCCCCGCGTCCACGGCGTATAATTACCGGTGATTTAATCTTACGCATTTCCGCTATTTAAACAACACTTAAACATTGTTTTTGGTGTGTTCTTTTTCATATCGGTTTGCTCCTAATTTGGGTGGGAGTTTGGCTCATCACATTTTGCACACAAATAAATGTCGCTCATTAAGCGCAACGAATCAAACACTATTATTGGGCGCATATTCTCGTAACTAAACGGGTGACTATCGCTGATGTTAGGTTCAATGACTGATCGAAAATGGCACTCGGACTAAATACTTTACGCATTGCTTTGTGMAGCCATAAARACAAAACTCCTGTATTCGATCTTAGAAGTCAGCAAAGCGAATTGTGTTCAAAACAAATTTGGTCAGGCATTTAATGTCTATTTCCAGCTGCTCCGTGGGATATATGAAGGTGTGTGCTCTGAAATGTTTGACTGTTGACTTCGGAGACACGGCACAATCAAGAAAGAAGCATCGACATGTTTTCACCACCTATTATTTCATGCGGTAAGACAATATGACAGTGGCATGTAAGAACTCCAATAACTAGGGAGAGGCTGCTGGCCTTACAAAGAGCTCACTGAATTCGTCACGATTGATCTTGGGTCCAAAGGAGCTTGCGACAGCGCATCTGGCTATTCAGTAGTAGAACACAGAAGAAGAGTGGAGCCCGACCCATTCCTTTTCTATCCACAGCGAGGTACTTTCCAGCTCATTAGCATTGCAGTTAACTACGATTCCGCTGTGACCTGACACAACTAATAGTCCTATCATCAAGTCGATGCCAGTGATAACGAGATAAGACATTTATTTAACAGCCTTGAATGCA
>NW_017537083.1:56411-90628 GCF_001853355.1 Bactrocera latifrons | reverse complement strand
ATGGTAGAATTTACGAGAACACAATATTCTTAAAGAGAGAGGATTGTTGAAATATATTGGGGACTGCGCTCGAATCACATTTGGTGATCCATTTTTACGGATTTATTGTTGATTCCGCATTGTAGTTGAAAGCTTATTTTTTCTGATTTCTTGTTAATGGATTATTTTATCAGAACCGTTCTTTACAATTAAGATGCTCTTAGCTTTAATTGAAACTTTTGCCGGGCCATTAAAATTAATGAGACGATAATAAATCAAAATATTCATGAATAATTTGCTGATATACTTGTATTATTCACTGGATACTAGTCCGAGCTTTGCCTAACATATGCGCTAATTGAAATAGYTTGACAAGTGAAGAGACCTACAATCTCTAAATTGACTTCGAAGAGGTGCAGTGTTTTTATGAAGAGCTTCTAAGTAAGCAGAAATAAGATCTAAGTATTTATTATGCTTGTGGAAGAGCTTTCAGAAAATAATTTTTATATTTTATTTTATTTTTATGTTTTGAAGTTTGGAGAAACAGGATCTCCTTCATTTTCATCGAAAGAAGAAACGGTGTGTGTACTTAAATATTATATATGTATATGATAAATAAGATAAAAAGAAAACTATGGTCAAAAATTAACAGCTCAATTGAACAATACAAGTTAATGTAGTCGTCTATAGGGACCAAAAGAAAAGAAGCAGTCAAAGGCTTAACAACTGAGGATGAGGATGAGGTCTATTGTGCCCTAAACTGAGACTTATACCTGTCTCTTATACACATCTAGATGTGTATAAGAGACAGGTGTATGGTCGCCGCAACATGTGGACATACATATGTATATATGGATATCACACAATCACATATACATTTGTAATTACATTGTTTGTCACATATTCATCATGGCTTGCGCTGCGCCATGGCAATATTGTGGACAGCAGCTTGGCGTTCTCCGACGTGTCTGCAGCAATTAAGCTTCAGTTATATGGTAAGTACGTATGTATTATACATCTGTTTCTCTCTACGTCCCCACATTTGTGTGTGTGTGTGTTTGTATGCATTGTGGTGAAAAACATTGGCAGTAAGAAGTTGTTGATTGCTTTGGAAATTGCGCAAGGAAGTGARTTTGAAAATTTCATGTGTCGAAGCAAAATTTTTGTTTGATAATTACTTCGTGCGCTTTCTACGTGCCAAGCTTCGGTAGTGTCTGCCAACGTTTGAAACTGGTATTTAAGCAATTTTTTGTTGTTATAGTTGTTTTTGGGAAAAGTCCATAAACTTTCTTTTCAATAAATAGCCTTTCAAATGTCAATGACTGACTGCGTTGTTGTTGAGTTGGGAAATTATGTGGATTGGAGACGCTTTTAGATATAGTATGTACATATATAGTACGTATGTAGGTATAAAGGAACATACAAATCAAGTATGTGCATACATATCGTCACCTAAAATGCAAAATAACGTAACAGCACTTTTCATACGTTTACAGGCGAATAAGAAATGATTTAATAGAGATCACGCATATTGAAACAAAATTTGAATTTAGGTTATAAAATAGTTATATATTGGATACACAATGGTTATGAATTGGATATATAGTGGTTATAGGTTGGATGTATATTGGTTCTGTGTGACAGCCTAAGCTAAAAACTCTATGCTACCTTTTTGTAATATGTTGTAGTTAATCGTAAACAATAAAAATACKCAATTTYGATTTCTTTGATGATAAGTTGTTTAACATTTTAGGTGACGATATACTATATACTTATTGTTGATATTTGTGTAAAATGGCCATTTCAGGAGTTGCTACAAATTCTAAGCAGCAAGCGATTATTGTCGCTACAAATCGTCAATTTATATGAATTAATATTAGTTATTGATGTGTAGAAGAAAGATACTGTAGAATGTTAGTCTTGTTAACAACAGCCAGAGTCACAAAATATCTCTATAGGCAACTCAAGAGTAATGTAATGTCTCTTATAGAAACTATTAAGAGTATACGCTCTAACTTATCAGTTAGAATGGCGGATATTTTATCGGGTAGGAAAGTGTTAGTTTAACGGTTATTTTTTATATAGGGAAGTGAAATATCAGTTAGTTTAACGGTTATTTTTTTTGATAGGGGAATGTAATAATATTTTTCTGTTAACCTGTGAAAAACCACGGCATTTCCTTTTACAATTATTTTTGAAACTTAATACTTTGCTTTGATTATTTACTCTTTTAACGAAAAAAATCTTATATAAAAAAACAGTAGAACTAAAATAAAAACGAAAACTGAATCTTCCGAAACCCTATAAAGTATATATGGAAATGGTTATACATATAACATCTCTAAAAAATTCCGTGTATACTTGCGCTGGATGCCGGGGCACAAAGCGATAGCCGGCAATCGGTTAGCTGACGAACTCAATGGTAATGTTGCGGTTTATATGATGATGGTAGGAATAGACCGGTTGTACAGTCCAGGTCTACAAGGTTGAAAAACATAATACATTTCCCTAGAGACAAATTCCATCAATTAGCAGCACTGCCGGCTAAAGAAGCACTTGTCTGACTTATTCAAGACCACTTGAGAAAGCTGTCGGATTTGTGATTTGGAACTCGAAGCTCTTGAACAGCTGATTGTAAATTGCCTATTAATCTATAGATGTAGGCTTAAGGCTGAAGAATATTTCAGCTTTCTCAAAGAAAAAGAGGAATTTCTGAACTTTTTTGTTTTCAATGGCATCAAAATTATGAAATTGTTTAATATTTTGCAGTGGTGTTTTGAGGACTCTACTTTCACAAACACAAGTTTTTGATTGTCACAAAGCATTCAGTGAAGATTGTGAAGACCTCGCAAACTTGCCTCCCCCATTTACCTCGTTTAATGACGACAACATCGGAAATATGACARAAACAGTACCTAAAAATCACTGTGTAACTATCAAAGAGGAAACAGAGCATCACAATATATCCGTATGGATCGATTCAACAGATTTTGGTGCATATTTGAGGTATGAAGGTGTCAATGCTAGAATGCTAGTCTCTTAGCAAAATACCTGTATCTTTAGCAAAAATGAAGTCGGGTTGAAGCCATAAAGAGTTTGTTCACAACGTACTCTACATTCGTTAATCATTGCTGATGACGAGACGTGGGTTAGGAGTTATTGTTAGGAGTTGACGTGCTTGTATTGTATTGACAGGTGATAATAAAGACTTGCATTAAAATATATTATAATCATGTATTATGTCCGTGTCAAAATAATATGAATATTTTTTTTTTTTTTCAAAGTTGATCAGACCCTTTTGCAGCTATACAAATGGAATTGGAAAATTGCTGAAAAATGTGAAACTTCCGAAATAAATTTATTTCTGTTAAGCATCGAAAATTATAGATTTCTGTCACAGGGCTGATCTTACGATATGTACTCTTGATTACAATACATTATTTCTAATACAAAAACGGTTATTGAACTTGATAACTTTCAAACTTATATTATGACAAATACAAAAACAATAGCCGATCTTAAACACCTTTCAAATTTACTMGCATTAATAAAATCACAGCAATACTACAGAAATTCCCTCAATTTATGAGTTATTTACAGCATAATAATACTCTTAACGAACTTCACTCAATTTTATTACCGCTCAGTTGTAACTCAAAGCTCATTAAAGTCAGTTGATAATAAAAAACTAAAAAAAATTTCAATGCAGTCTTAACGGTTTAACCAAACGCAAATCACGTATTTGATTTTTATTTACATTTTAACTGACTGCTTTATTAAACTCCACCTGCTAAGTAAGTAAGTGGCTCACTCAAGCCGCCAGGTGKCAGTTTAAGGTAGTTAAGTATTAGTTATGCCTTCGGTTGCATCATTTATCACTGTCAGTTGTCATTGTTATTTCGTGTACTTGTATGTGTGTCATAACTGTATGCTTACTCAACACAGCTGCTGTCTTATGAGCGCATGTGTGTGCGTGTGGGTTGGAGTGCAAGTGAGATTATGAATGAATGCGTAATGAAGATTTCATAAGATTATTTTGTGTTTCAACTGCGCATTTTTACTTCTTTTCTTCAATTCTTCATTTCTCTCTCTCTCGATTTCTCTTATCTTCGATTATTTTATGACACCCACAAATGCAGCACGTGTGTGGCAGCTTATCAGTTGCTCAGACCCCTAACAGGCGCACATGAGTATTTGTTGCTGTTGTATGTAACGTATGTGGGTTGAGAAATTTTAATTTTGTGTGTGTGTGAATTTCAACGGAATTTTCAGCTTTTAAGTAACGTTATACAGTTATAATGTGTAAATAGCAAGCGTGTGGACGCTTAGCTGCTAGTTCTGTTAGAATCTTTTCAATTCATTGAAGGGATTCAGACATTTAARTGGCTTAATTTCGTTAACAAAAGCTTCAATATGCATTTGTATTGAGTTTACTTAGAGTTTGAAATATTTTGAAAAAGGAAATTAAATGCGTATATTTTCAAAATATATTATTAGCCGATTGTGTCTTCTTCTTTAAACTTCAAATTAAGCAACCTTGGTCTTTGGCTAATAAATTTTTAATTGAAAGCCGCTTGACTTTCTAATTGAATGGCTGTTGCACTTCACACACARATACACACGCTTAAGCTCATTTTGAGAAAGCAAACTGAAATCAAATTCTCACAAGCTTTTAATTAATATTTGCATCAGTTTTATGATTGCAATTTATCACATTTTGTGTACACGAGTGTATATAACTTCAAAAGAAATACTTTACAGCGTTTACGTGGGGGAAAAATGGGTTTTTGAAGTCCATGTGAATTGATGTGAAAATGCAGCGTGCTCTTACAGGGTTGTGTGTATTCGTAAAGGTAAGAAGATGCCTTAACTTCGACTACATCGAGGTTAGTACGAGTAAACTATTCAAAAATAAAAAAAATATGAGTATACTACATACATATGTAGATATCGCGCTGAGTTCGTATATGACCGCATATATGGATACCTAAATGAAGAATGTAATCGCTTGTGATCCCATTTCTGTTTTATTACGTTATTCTAAGTAATTGAAATCAGTTATTTGCATGGTTTGCCAATAGTGACTTAGAAGTAAATACAAGTACTTATTGATTATACCAGTTTATGTGACTTATACCAGTTATATCTTCAATTAACTATGTTTCAAAACTTGTCGAATCGATTTTTTGTTATACCAGTTCATATATTTATACCAGTAATTATTTAGTTTTTTGTTCATTTCTACAATACACCAAACATAAGAAATTTATTTATGCCAGYTTTTACACCCGCTTCTACATAATTATACCAGTTTTCATAATTTATACCAGTTGTGTTTTCAGTTGACTACTATCCACGAGCTGTCGAACTAATTTTTTATACCAGTTTATATTTTTATACCAGTTGACGTTGGTTTTTAGTCACTGCACATATTTACAATGAAACGAACAGAATAAATTTATTTATACCAGCTTTTAATATAATTATACCAGTTTGCATGATTTACGGCAGTTTTTTTTTAAGATATTATGTCACATAAAAAGGTATATGATATGGTATATGATATATAAGGTTGCATGGTAGCTCTCTGCCATAGATTACCGATCATAGATCTAAACAATTTCGACGAAGATGGAGCGGTGCCTTGCATATTGTCAAATGCATATGTCTTGCATATGTCAAATTCCATGAAAATATCTCGTCAAATATAAAAAATTTTCATACAAGGACATTAGTTGGTTCGGTCAGTTTGTATGGCAGATATGTGCTAAAGTCGTTMAAAAACGACGATTCCAACAAATGGGCAGCTCTYTCAGGAGAAATGAACGTGTGCAARTTTTCAGATCGATATCTGAAAAACTGAGGATCTAGTTCGCGGATATACAGACAGACATCTGGCTTGTGGCTTAATTGACYCAACTTGTCACGCCGATTATTTATGACAAATATGCTTTGTAGGGTGTCGGACGTAACGCTCTGGTTCTTACAAACGYTGTGGCAGACTTAATATACTTAGCATATAAAAATATGCACTTTTAACCTCTAAGTTCACTCATCCAAATTCTATAATTTACATTGTAAATCATAAATCTTGCAAATTGCTCTTTGACCTTCATAATTAACAGCTTTATTTACTAGCTACAAGTTGAAAGTATGATTAACTCACACAAACATGCACACATGCATTTCAATAACGATTAAATTCTGACATAAAACATCTCTAATCAAATATACAAGATAATATARCAATATATACTTGTACACGCACAAACGTAGCTTTCGAATTATTCTAAAGAGGCACCTGCAACTCATTGCGCTCTACAGAAACAATCATGACCCTTCGAGTATGAGAAACTCGATGTCAAAACTTCCTCAAACAGTTATTTGTACAGTCATAAAATGGCTATMCTAATAACTTCTACCCAATTTTAGTGCAGCAATTAATCTAAAGTATCAGTTAAAGCCTAMTGTGGTCGAGTCCGTAGTGGAATCCGTGATATTTATGCATTCCTGCTCGTAATTACGAAAATTCTGTGTTTTGCTCCAGAAACGGAAATTTCTCAATTAAGTGTGAAATTAGATTTGACCAAACACAACCGAGATAATGTCGCTAAGAAATCTAAATATCAAATTTCTATGTTTAAATTGCGGTTGCCGTTAAGTTGGCTGACCTTTGCTCTAATTAACCAAAACCAGCTGCGGAAGTGGTGGGAAATTGCAAACAAAGGAAATAACATTGACAACATAAATTTGATTGTATAAGAATTTAGAAGGTATAAGATTTATGATGTTTACGTGCGCGTACGCATATACGAAAGTATTTTTTAATAAGAGGTTATTGTGGGTGCCTTTTTTGATTTATACTTTTGATAATATTCCGAGAGTATATCAGTTAGGTAGTTAGGGTAATATTTCAAATTATATAATTTTTGCATTTATTAAAGTATATATCTAACTAGAATTCTGTTTAAAAAATTTTCTCATATAGAAAGTATGAACTAATTAAATCAAAACTCCTTTTTACGAAATTATTTTCAAGTTTTAAATAGCATAATATAAGAAACTAACAAAGTTTTCAAAAAATCTCGTCAATATAGAATGAATGAATGAATGCAAGACTGCAACTATAAAGGTCGAAAGATTTATTGTGAAGAAAGTGTTAGCTTTGAAAGGGGTTAGTGATGGCCTATGAGCATTACATGATTGCTAAGATCACACTAAATGTAAATAAATAATCTGCGTAACACTTTACAAATACTTTAAGAAAAAATCCTTGAGCTATATAAGTTAAAAAACGTTTTCTTATTTCAATCAAAAAAAAAAAAAATGTTTTCTGGGGGCTATGCTTTGAATTCCACTAAAGAACTAACATTTAMAATTAGTTATACTTAACTCTAGACCTATGTTTGCCACTGCACGGGTGTGGAGCTTGCTGACGCTGCGCTTCCCACAGGTTGCCACTACACGTGTCGCAYTTTCAGCGATTTAGTGGTGTCATATTATATTACTTTGTATCGTATRATGGTAGTGCATCATAAGAKACTTTTTGAATGTATGGAGTGCTAACTTATATTATCCTATCCTGCTGACTAACTCAGATTATTCTCCTATTTATGTCTAGTATCTTGACTATAAGTGCTTACATTGAGGGCTCTACATGACTTTCAAACCACCTACGAGCCTGTGATTCTCCATTTTATAAACTTTTCTGTGACAAAATCATACTCAGAACTGTAATTGTTGGTTGACTGGGACAGATTTCAGCAAACAAATTACTGCTGCCCAGACACTGGCGTGGAGATAAAGTCTTGTTAAGCGGTAGTTTACTGAGAGSTGCTTATTCTTACAGTTCTTTTTAGTTATTCCAATTAAAATAGCATCCAACAATTATTGCAAAGATTTAACATTTTAAGGTTGGTATTGAATACAAAAAAAAAATTAATTAAATATACAAATAAAAGGAAAAGAGCTCATTCTTTAAGAGCTTTACTCGGAGAGGATGAATAATATGATACCTTATCATGACATGGTAACATCTATACAATTCGAAGACGATGTTTTTTTCGAAATAGAAATGTGGAATTGTTTGACTTTATGATAGGTAGTTGGTTTGCGAAAAAACTTTAAAATTTTATAAAAGAAGTTCCAATGATAGGTAGGTAGTTCTTTATGATAGGTAGTTGGTTTGCGAAAAAACTTCAAAATTTTATAAAAGAAGTTCCACGTTCAGAGTTACCTTCTTAACTGCATGGATATTGGAGAATCGAACAAACAACTGGTATAAATGTAGTTTAATGGTATAAATAAAAAGAAATAAAAAGAGATGTTACCTTCTAGTCCCCATATATTATCTTTACTTTTTTCGTGGAATCTATTATGTATCTTACTTACTTACACCTACCTGACTGGTAGGAGTACTAATCTTATTTTTAGTAATATCAACAGCATTTATAGGATACGTATTACTCAGAGGTCAAATATCTTTCTGAGGAGCTACACTTATTACTTATTTATTATCAGATATTCTCTATATAGGAGTTGATTTAGTTCAATGAGTATGAGGAGGATTCGCTTTAGATAATGCTTACACTAGTGAACTCAGAGAAAACGAGCATTGAAGTGGTGAATCGAACAGAACTAATAACTGATAAAGTAAAGAGAAATTATGTATTTCTTCAATACATGGCTTTAGTAGAATGTGCCTCGCGTTGTGTAAGAACAATTATGATACCATCAGACAGTTTTGCGATTGTTCAACTCTCTATGGTTTGAGCACACGTAAAAGATGGACTTCAGCAAAGAGAAAATATGGCAAATTTTTTCTTCAATTAAGATTAAACCCCAAGCCAAGCGGCTTTAAATATAAATAGTGTTTATGGTATCGATACTATAACATTCGATTATGCGCTATTTGGCTTTCGTCTATTCCATTCCTTTAATGCGAAATATGCTTTGGAAAACCCAAAAAATATTGATAACGCAATGAAAGTTACGGCGTCCAGCCCTCAGATAAGCAATGCTTCGATTTCTTAGCAGTTAGAATGGCACAAAAACCRCTTGATACAAAAATACATCTATGAGTTGCTGCTAAATCGTAACATAACCGATCCACTTCTGAGGCGATTTGTTACGTGATTTGTTTACAAGTGGGTTTTTACTACAAAGTCAAACAAAAATAGCGTTGTCTATTTACAGTGAACCGGCAAAAACGGTGGCTGAGCCAGCCTTAGTCAATAAGTCAGGAAAGGTATGCTCCATGTTTGATGGGATTAACAGGAAATCATCCATCCAAACTCTTAACTCGGTTCAGTACTGTCAAAAATTTTGACCGCCTATTGTAAGCAAACACCACAAGGAAATGTATATATACATATATATATATATATAAATATATAAACCCAGTGCTTACAAGTAGTTTGAGCTGCAATGCATATGTGTACGTTAAACTCTGGGATTATGAGTAGTTTTTAGTGTATAAAATCAAATAAGCTAATAAACTCGAGTTTGAGTTTGAGTAAGCAAACGCCCAGGCCTGACCAGCTTTTACCAATAGTAGAGCAAATGTATTCCATTAGGAGAGCACCAGGCTTCATAAACCGATTGTGACTCACCATAAGCTCCAGAAACTTGGTTGACATTTTTTGTGYATCCACCTCATAGTTTAGACCTGGCATCAAGTGATTATCCTCTRCTTCTGRMAAATGACTATGTTGTTAAAAAAAAWTTTCTTCATGAAATGCTTATGAAGCCGACTGGTATAATTTTTTTTCTTCAGGTATAAGAGTCTCTTTAAGAAGTTATCAAACAAATCGATGCATATTTCACATAAATCGGACAATTCTAACTCTACGTTGAAAAAAAGCCTTCAATCTAATGCAAAAATAACCTATTTCTCTCATTACATCTTATTTGTGGTGCATACAACCGTGAGGATTATTATTTCATATAAAAGAGGCAAATTATGTAATTGATTCGTCTTGTAACAGAGAATGCGAAATTTATTGCGTTACGATAATTGCTCTGAGAGTCTCTCACATGAACAGTAGTTGCGCTGCGTTTTCCGGTATTCTGTTAGGATTTCATACCTTMAATTTTCGTGCATATTTCACAAACAACTCTATGGGAGTATGCGTTGGAGTATGAAATTTGTAGATAGCTGCCAACATAGACGTGAATTTGTATGTATATTTATACATATATATTAAGAGGGAGTAGGTCGTGAGCATTATGCGTTTAGTTATGGTATTTAACCAGTGTTTGTGCCAAACATTTATGCGAAATGCAAATGTCGGTCAGCTGCATGCGCATCCACCGACACCGAATGCGGGCAAGTAAACACAGCAATTTGCATGCAAACACACAAACATATGTACGTATTGATAAAGATTTATTTATATGTATGTGGGTGAGTGTGTTTGCGACTAAAAGCATTGAAATTCCACAAATGCATTGTGCGAGTACAAAGTGCGCATCCAAAGGTATGTTAGCACGGGTAATTCACGTGTCTACCTCTGTAATTTCATACCAATATTACTTTGCATGCATGTGTATGTGTGCTTGTATGCGTGTAATTACATCRGCGGATTTCTCGTTTCGCTGGCGATAATCAAATCATGTATGYCGGTAAACAAATGGGAGAATACGTCTGCACCTGCACACGCCCCGGCTGGGTTGGCGCGTTAATTTGCGTAAACACAACCATACAGATACATATATATACATATGTATATGTATGTGTGCGGATGTGAGTATTTGAAAATACAATTTTCATTTGATTTATTCACTGCACTCATTGATGCATCAAATATCGTATAAATAAATTATTTGTGCGGTAATTGAATCGCATGTCGGTGAAAAACGGTATTACGATAAAGTTGATAAATATGCGAGCAGCAGAATATACCATATATGMTCGGCGGAATATTAAAAACGCAAATAAAAGAAATATTGAAGGAATGTATTTGTGTTTGCAGGAAATAATACATATGTATATACATGGCATGTGCTCATAGTAAGGTGGCCTTTAAATGTAAAGAGATAATATCAGATTCTTGTTGGCTACAAGCGGAGTGTTCGATTATCCATGGCTCCAGATGGRCATGAAACTATAAAGTTATCATGTCGAGTTCGCATATGGCAGTATATCTGGGTACCTAATTGAAAATTTCTGTTATACCRGTTTAAATTTTTATACCATTTCTATTTGATTATGTTAGGCTAAGTAATCTAAAACAGTTATATGTACGGTTTGCGATATCCACTGTCTTCTGCAGTAAACACATATTTTTGTTTTTTATACCAGATTAAGTGACTCACACAAGTTATGTTTTCTTAATACACTAATMTCTACAACCTGTCGTATCGACTGTTTTCTGTTATACCAGTTTAAATTTTTATACCAGTTTACGTTTTTGTCCATCTCCTCCATTTTATCCATCTCCCCAATTCACCTAAACAAAGTAAATTTTAATTTTAATGTGCCAATTTTATACATTATTATACCAGTTTGCATTATTTAYGCCAGTTTTTTATTAAATTTATCCTACCTGCTGCTAATTTAAAATGAGTGTACATTTGTTAGCCTAAGTAATTTATATCAATTATTTGCACGGTGTGCGAATATTCACTGTTTTCTGAACTTAACACAACTTCTAATTTATTATACCAGTTTATGTGACTTAGACCAGTTATTTTTTTAATTGACTAATCTACAAAAACTGTCTAATTTATATTTTTCATTATACCAGTTAACACATTTACAACAGTTTATGTTATTAACCTAGTTATTAACCCATCTTCACAATTTAACACATCGAAGACATTTGACATATTTTTATACCAGTTTACGTAATATGTGCCAGTTGTTTAYTTCTTTTATCCTACCTACTACCGATTTAGAATGAGCATATATTTTAATTTATCTTTTTATGTGAYTCCACTAGAGTTTATATATCAACATATTTATACCAGTTGTTAAATCTATCTTATTAAAGAGAGTCCATATTCATTATAGCAAGTATTATTCTTTATTCCATCTAATGCTCGGTTTTCCAGCATTAACCCAGAGTTTTTACCTAATTATACCTTTTTATAAGACCCATTCCAGTCATTTAATTGATTTTCCACTCTTTAAAATCTACAAAATCGCACATATGTTTTATTCATCCGGTATGTCCGAAATTTACCAAATCGATGGCAGTTTATATACCATTATAACGRTTTATGTAATATGGACCAGTTATTTGTTCAACTCGCCTATCTACACCTTCTCRGAATCGACAGTTTTATTATCGATAAAGCAGTTTGTGTTATTTATACCAATTATTTGTGCGACTTTTTTTTTCCATAATCTGTAACAATAATTTCAATTTAATTGTATCAGTTCGTGTGATTTATAAAAGTTATACTTTTGATGTGTCATTTTTTTAATATTTCAGAATTGAGGATAGTTTCTGGAAAATCGGCAGCTTTTATTTATTTATACCAGTGTAAGTGATTTATACCAATCTTTTGTACGAAACATTGATCAACAACACTTTAACAAATTAATTTAAGTTGCGATTGCAAACGTTAGATGTATGGAAATAATTTTGAGAAATATCTCAACATGTTTTGAGAAGCACCACTCTACAGATATACAGCCTTGGCAATTACGACCATCAATCTTTAAAAAATTTAAGTTTTACTGTAAGAACCACCCTAATTCGAAAAATTTTTAATACTTTTGTAACTCCAAATCCAAGYTAAATAAACACATAAATCCACAAATGCCTGTTTACACTGAATTTCAACCGCAGAAAAAGCGCCAATTCGCTTTTCGAGGTAATTTAAAAAACAACACAAATATCCTGAATTAATTATTATTTCAAATATGTGTTTAATGCGATTACCGACTCAATCAGTCGAATTGRTTTATCTAAGCGTACACTAAAATGGCCAAGCGCAATTCTCAATGCCCAATTAAATTATGATTATGATCACAATTATTGTTATTATTGTTGTAGTGCAATTATATAATGCTATTCTAAGGCTGTAATTATTTTTGCGTTAAAAATTTACAATTGAAGCTCGGCAAATAACCGCACACAATCCACGCATTTACTCATCACTAATGAGTTCACATAGCGAATAACATCACAAAAGCTACAGGAGCCGTCTAAACTATAAAGCGGCTGACCACTAACCGGTCATGTGTGATGAGGTAAASGGTAACGTGCGAAGAGCTTGAGATTTTAGAGAAAAATCTTGTGAAAAACTTTGGAAGTCGTTCATATAAGAGCAAAATAGCTGTTAAAGGAATAAACCCATCTTAATGTACGGCAATAGATTGTCACKGGGGGAAAATTTCTCGTACCGTTGCAATTAGATCATATTTAAGATTAACGTCGTTTTGATTCCAGCGAACCGAAATCTCTGAAAAGTTGGTTAGAAAGCTTCAGCTTTAGTAAGTAGATGAAAACGCTTTACAGTAGCTGTGTTGCTAGGTTCTAAACTCGAGTTTGAGCTGCAACGTGAATATGTTAGGTAGTCGAAAAAATCGTTTCGTATTTTGTCAATAGATATCCTTGCAGTCGTATATCTTCAGTGCTACCAATCACATTGTGTTATACCCTATGCCATAGTCTTGGAAAGGTGAGATTTTAAGATTAATTTAACAAACAAAAAAAMMMCYWAATTCGGGGAATTTTAAAAAATCAGTGAAAATACTGGAGAAATTTTCTATATTTTGAAATTTTTGTATAAAAAGGAAAGAAACCAATGCAATTAGTGAAGTTTACGGAAAAGATGCTGTATCAGTCTGTGTGGCACAACAATGGKTTGATCGCTTCCATTCTGGAAATTTCGATGTGAAAGATGCGCCTCGCTCYGGTCGACATATCGTTGAAAAAGTCGATGAAATTAAAGAGAAGATTGACCAGAACCGTCACATCACTAAAGAACTTAAAATTCATTATCAAGCGGGTTTGAACCATTTAAAAAAGGCTGRCTACAAAAAGAAGCTTGACGTTTGGTTACCACAAGTATTGTCTGTAAAAAATGTAATGGTCCAAATTAACATCTGAATGAAATCGAACCATTTCGGAAGCGATGGTAACAGCAGACAAAAAGTGGGTCAAATACGACAATAATGTGCGAAAAAGATCACAGTCCAAGGGTRGTGAAGCTCAACAAGTGGTCGCAAAACCAAGATTGACGCCTTGAAAGGATATGCTGAGTATTTGGTGGGATTTTAAAAGAATCATCCCCTATGAGCTGCTTCAGCCTGGTCGAACGATTGATTCCACATTTTATTGTCAACAACTGATGAGATTGAAGTAAGCAATCAAAAAAAAAAAAAAAAAAAAAAATATTTGTTTTATCAGGACAACGCTAGACCACACACACTTTTGTGATGACTCGGCAAAAATGGTAGAGCTTGGCTGGTTTCGGTCAATGCAGAACTCCCTTAATAGAGTAACGTTGGCTTCGAGAGAAGCTTGTGAAAATTCCTTGTCGCAGTTTTTCGCTGAGAAATCAGAAAAGTTTTACAGTGATGGAATAATGTCACTAGCAGAAAAATTGCAAAAGGTGGTCGATCAAAATGGTACATATTTGGTTCATTGAAGTTCATTATAAATATAAAAAAATGAGCTGAATTGTGATTAGAAAAGAACTTCTTTGTCTGCCCTATACTTGTATATGTGGAACTCCGCGTATATGAGTTTAGCGGTTTTTTATTCTCTAAATGTTCATGTAAAGATTGAACCATTTTTTTTTTTTTTCATTTTTTGTAATATACCATGTGACAACCTGCAATGTATTGCCTAAATTTTATTTGACAGCTTTAAATCTCAAACTAGCAAACGAGAACATTTATGGAATAATAAATTTAATGCATTTATGYCCTCAATATGAACGGACAATGCGTCAAAAAAGTGTAATTAAACTTGATAATTTCCACTAAAAAAATTAATGTCATCATTGAATTAAAGTTTGTCAACTGAAATAATTGCTGTGAACGCATATAAAATACCCCCCACAAAGCAAATTCATGGCTTTATCAAAATGTATTAAATTTAATGGCGAAAAACAATGCGAACTCAATTATGCCAGCAAATATTACAACACAACACATAAAAAAGGAGCGTATATATGTACGCAGGTATTGTTAAATACAGTTATTTGCTGCAAATAAACTAAAAAAAGCTGAAGTTTTATGGTCATGCCAACGTCTATTATAAATTGTGATGCGTTAATTGTTATTGCAAAATGTCTGACGCCGCTTTTAAAAATTCAATTTCAAATAATGTTTCCGAATTTTTTCAGCGCAGCGCCAAAAAGCATTGATAAAATATCGATATATGCAATTTGTAAAATAAAATTCACAAACAAAAAATACAAGGAAAAAGTGAAATTAATAGATTTTAACAAAAGCGGGAAAAACCCCGTAAAATAAGCGGACTATAAAGCCTAAACGAGACAAAAAACGGCACACAAAGCGCAACATGTACTTATGATACGGTTYAATACTTTCTACTTCAGCACTGTGCGAGCGAAAAAAAACTGTTGTGAAACTGCCAAAAACACGTGGACCGAGGAAAAAAACAGTGCTCGACAATTAAGCTGTAAAAAATCACTGAAAAGCCCAGTGGATAAGCACACTAAGGCTTACACATAAGCGCGATTTTGAACGCAACATGCTGTTTGTATGTAATGGTTGCTGCAACTAGCCCTGCAGGGAAAAGCCAGTTTTATAGCGATTTTTTTTTCAAATTAAAAATTAGCTTTTTTATTGCGGCAAATCTTGGAAAAGACCGGTGAAAAGCGTCAATTTGAAAGCATGAAAAGGAACTGGGCGATGTTTGCATTTGGTATCCCTGCAAAACATATACGGCTATGTAAACTGACGTTGATCAATAAGCTCCGTCGGGATCGGGAAGGACCTCTCCGAGCCGTTCAATACCAAACGAGGTCTCGGACAGGGCGACTCCCTTACAGCGTCCTGCTAAATGTTGTAAAGGCTTGGACGATGACAACATCAGACGTGTCGACATTATGAGTTTTCGAGTGAGAGGTTCTGCTGAAGATTCATAGTCCTCCGCGCATTGGCATCGTGTATACCGCAGTCGATAGAACGCTAAACTGTGCCAAATATGTATACGACGACATTGACAAAGTTCAGCGAATTAAGAGGCAGCGGCCATGTCGTCCGAATGGATTGTAACTCTGAAGTAAAGCTAAGCCATCTCTTGAAGGCTGGATATAGCCTTGTGAATTTAACATCGTTATGATAGCAGTTGTTGCAGTCAGTATATTGCCAAAGTTCGTGAAAAGAAGAGGAAATGAGGTGAAAATGTTTGTAATACTCAGGTTCTTAGTTTTCGGTTGGAAACCCCTTCGGCCGCCAGCTTTAGAGTGCCAGGGCAACAGCTCAGTCTGAAGCTTTAACGACGAACGTATACAGAACTTCGCTTAACAATGAAGAAAAGTGATGCTTTAGTAACCAGAGTTTTGATAAAGAGTGCATCTTAGTGCAAAAACGACTATAAACAACTCGATGATTGTTGAGGGATGATAGCAGAAGTAAAAAAATGTATATAACCCGCATTAAAAGTATGAGTTAGGGAAGGATTTGACAAGACAGATCTTCCCACGTGTGCCTTACACGGATGACTGATTTCATTACCCGYTATTTAGTTTTCATTGTTACTAGCGTTGTTATTGTTCTCACTGTTGTTTTGGCAAAGTTTGCTGGTCTCACCGCAAACTCAGTCGCGCTGACACCGCGCCGTTTGGCGGTAACATGCTTTTCCGCTTGTCAAAGTGTTTACTTTCGCGCTTTTTTTTTCCTTTGTAATGCATACGCACACACACAAAGCTCTCACACATACATAGAGACGAAGTTGTACAGCCTCAGACACATACTGTCATGTGCATTGTGGTGAAAATGAAAGGAAAACTGTAGAAAGTCCTCATGTCGATGATTGCCATAACGCTGTGTGAGCCGCTGTCTGCGTATGCATACGAAACAACAACAACAGAGTGACAAACTACAACTACGTGCGTAGTAAGAGTTTCGCTTGTCGGCATAAAAAGACAAAACAACGAGTTCGGCGCCGTTACCCRTTTTTCTACACAAAACGCCAGTCGCTTTTTGCCAGCGCTGACAATGAAACTCATTCGCCATCATTCATGACTTTTTTTAATCCTCTGCATTTTCAATTTTTAACGGTTTTTTCTGYCGCCAGCTTTTTGCTGGTGAAAAAGTTCGCTCAGTATTATGTTTTCGCCTGAAATTATGCTCATGTGTGAGTACTTTACACCACATCCTTTGTGGGTATATGGAAGAGTTTGAGCYTAGCAAATGTGTTAATAGAAGGGTTTTCCATTGAGCTGATTCGATTGGGCCACATTTTTGCTTGGAAAAGTTGCAAATGCTAGCGAGGCCATGAAAATATGCAATAGAGTTTTAATCGCGTTCTTTAAGTTCCTGAAATGTCGAGTACTCTTAGAATGTAAGCGCGTTTTTATCAACTCAGATCTTTAAAAAACTTTGAAATTRCTCTTGTGAAAGAAAGTTTAAGGAACAGATTCAGTTTTGGATAAATTTTTTCATCCCTTCACCTTCTTCAATTCATGGTTACTAAGAGCGTTAAGTCTTTTTCACTCCTCCGACCTTTCCACCAACAAGAAAAGCCTCAGTGCTATACGTATGGTAGTTTCTGGGAGCGTAAGACCTCTTAAGACTTCCCAAATATTTTAGCTGAAAACGCTAATTATAACTGGAATCAAGTTTAAAATTTCACTGTCATTGAGCTTGCATCTGAAGATTTTGATACCATGATTGAAGTTTATAGTTAAAACTAATTATACTCCCAAACTAGGCAGAGATCTGGCATTATCCCAACATGCATCCCAAAAATCAGAAACGGTTGACTGGCATTTATATTAAAGAAGTTTCGATGAAGCCATCARCTTCCCAAAAATTACGCTGCCATTTTCTTCCTCCTTCGTCTCAAATGATCCCCATTGCGAAACCTTTTATACTTCGTTTATTGTGTTAAAGAGTTCGATTTTTTACAAATTAAGTAGCACAAAAAATATATTGCTCTTCAGGCAATTTTGTACTGAAAGGGTTGCTATACAACTTAAATATTTGCATACAATTTAAATTTCATTGAAGATTGTGCGTAAGGGCTGCTTCCTTATGCCTCACAGGAGGAACAATTGCCATTATTATTGACGCTTATCAGAGCTCAATTCWAAATTCATAAAAGTATGAATATATTGGTAGCTTTAGAATAACTCATTAGTTTCGAAATTTATGAGAAGGAGAAGACATAAACTTTAGGAGCTTCCGAAACTAAATGAATTCGAAGTAAAGCTAATCGATCTCTTAAAGGCTGGATGTTATTTTAGGAACTCAGTATCATTTTGGGCAAAAAAGACAGTGATGGATAGTTCCATGTGTAATTGTTCTATGATAGCAAATGGCCGATTATGCCAAAAAATTTTTTTAAGGAATTAAAAAAAAAAAAAAAAATGTAATATTTAATGATTTTGCGATGCGGTATGACAAGTTTTGAGTCCTCTGTATGGATACCCAATGTTTAATATCACGCATTAGTCTATATTTCCTAGATAAGGACAGGGACTCAGATCTAATCTTTTTTTCTCAAGAAGTATTATTATATATTAGTGATTTTTTTCTCTCCTCAAAGAATACTCAGACTTAAATGTTTAAAACAGCTGTTTTCTGGACGTTCGGTTTTCAATGTGGCAATACCTTTCTCCGAGTTGGTCTTTTTCGCGAGCTGATTTATATTTAGTTTGCTTCACCATTTCATAATAAGTAGACTGACGCCGGAAAAAAGTTTCCTTTCGTTCGATGAATAAGCCCAAAATAACACGGCCATCGATCTCGATTTTCACAGAAAATTTATATTTAGCGATTAATCTCACTTTTTATTAATACTCAAAATTTAATGAAAAACATGTTCATATTTGGAGTGATAATAATCCATAAGCCATTGCTGAGCCAACATTATATCTTCAAAAAGCTCTATGGACGGCGGCAGCATTCGTCTATATTTCTTCGGAAATGGAACCGGTCATAATCTTGTACTGAATGCCGAACGTTAAAGAGTCTTTTGATTAATGACTTTTTCTTGCTTGAATTGGAGGATGCTGATGTGGACCAACTTTGGTTCCAACATTGACAGCACTACATGGCACATAGTCAACGAAAAAATAAATTTATTGAAGGTAGCTTTTGGTGAGCGCATTATCTAACGTCGGTAATCTGTGGAGTGGCCTAAAAGATGGAGCGATTATCTTCGCTGAATAGAGAACCAGAGTGTATTCGTGGCGTTATTGCTGCGACGTGCCCCCAATTGCTGCAAAAGTAGTCGATAATTAGTCGATCTCGGCTGGAGTTAGTGCGTTTGTTGATTTTTAAACCAAAGCGACAAACACTTATCGCTATAAAAAGTTTAATTATTGACCAATATACTAAAATTTATGCATTTATTATCTTTTTGAGAAGTACATGTCAGAATCAAATACCCTTGACGTGTTGTATTTGACAATAAATGGACAGAACTTCTACTGTTTTCGCCAATTTCGTAAAATGCTGGTGCTAATTCTAGTTTACGGCTGAGAGTGAATCCCACCATCATCTGCGACTCTGGTGAATTGTGAGCAACAATTATTATTTTGTGCTTAAATTTGACTTCGGTAGCACCTAGGTTATTGAGCTGATATAACCTATGATCAAATTTGACCCGGACTGTTCTATTTAAACTGCCCGCGCCAACCGAATAAATTCAAATTTTATTTCTTTAAAAGCCTCTTTCTCATTTGACACTTAAATCTAGTTCCATAACTGAGACCTCTTTTCAGGTTAAAAATTTATGAAATTTTTGAACAAATGGCAAGCAAATTTAATCAGTTTAGTGATTGCACATAAAATCTTCTTTCTCTGTGTTTTGTGTTATTTACAGTAACACTGAGTGAGTGAGTCGTTGTGGCGACTGCTTTCTACGCACAAATTGTATATTGGGTAGTTGATAGATTCGCGATCGAGCAATTGTCAGATCAGTTGTAAGAAGGCGTCGATTTTACTTTGTCGACTATACTTGTATGTATATGTATACTTGGTTTTTATAGCCATTTTTAGAGTATGCCCTCAACGTTGATACAACTTCTAGGACTGATACTTTTTTTTCATGATCGACATTTAATTGAGTTTGAAACTTCAGATTCTGCAGAACTGTGGGAATTATTTTAAAAAACCCTACACATATTCAAGTACTATAGCTTCAATTTGGACTAAGAGCCAAGCTATATACTATAGACAATCTCTTTCATATCTCTCAAGGTGCGAGTATTTATGGAATAAATCTTTAGGCAGGGAATCACCACAGCAGAAGTTAGATTGCCAACTTGATTTAAGCCGCTCATATTTATAAGCATCATGCTCCGACTTCATTTCAGCTCAAGTTCTCGGCAATTAAGCGAGTGTAACCTTGTACAGTGAACTTTCAACTCGCAATTTATTCTAACAAATTTTGACTAATTATATGCGCAATTAGCCGCTGCCGTGCGGCTGAGACTTCCGCTACCAATTTCGAAGCATTGTTAATTTATTATAGTCGTGATAGTAATAAGAGCACATAATTCAACGCCTTTACAACTAGCTGCATATATTAATATATATATTTTGCTGATTCAAGTCAAAAGTAAAGTTTTACTAACCACACATATACTTAAGTATATATTTATGTGTTTACGTCTGCAATAAAATGCCAACTATAATTATGTGTGAAAACAAACCCCATTACATTAGCAGCAACAAAAGTTAAAACGTTAATATGTTTTTTTTTTTTGTTTTTTTACCCAAAACTAAAGAGATAAATTTTAAGTGGGAATATGGGAAGAAATGAAAATATGAGCTTTGGCTGGTCAAAAATGGTATGCAACGGAATGTACGCCCCCTGCAAACAGCGCAAACAGCAGCGGAAAAAGTTTTTTTATTCAAACACACAACTGCATTTGTACATATGTATGTGTGTGTTTGTGTGTGATCATAATAGCTGTTGTCAGACAAATGAAATGTGGTGAGGGTCACGCGTGTGAATGTGGRAATTATGTGCGGCGAGCGCGAATTGCAGTGCGGAGCGAGTGTGGCTCGGCGCATCTGCCGATTTCCGAGGCGAGTGAATTGCAGCTGCCAACTTTTTTTTATTTTTATTTTATTTTATTTTTTTTTTTTGACACCGTTTTG
The DNA here is from genome assembly GCF_001853355.1 of Bactrocera latifrons. Taxonomy (NCBI): domain Eukaryota; kingdom Metazoa; phylum Arthropoda; class Insecta; order Diptera; family Tephritidae; genus Bactrocera; species Bactrocera latifrons. The sequence continues at coordinate 69,384 of NW_017537083.1, read as the reverse complement.
TGAAACAAGCATTTTAAATGTGCGCAACGAAATGCTTTTTATTTTCAAAATACATAAATATATATTCTATATACATATATATTCATTTATTTATATAAACATATATCTGTTATAAGTATATTTATATATATAACCCACATATTATATTCATTTGGCGGTAATATGAGCGCTTCTCGGTTTTTAGCCTGTCAGCAAGTACGGCTTTGGCAGTCAGACTGATGAAGCGTCTGCGGTTTATCGCCACAGACTGTGTCAATTGCGTACCACTAAGTCTTTGTAAAGGTCGCCGCAACAGCAATCAGTCAGTCAGTCACTTAGTCAATTTAACCACGCCAAGAACAATTGAAAAGTTGAAAGACTACTTCGGGCTCATTGARAGCTTTATTGGCTTTTGTAGTAATTTTACTTTAATTGCCGAGGATTGTGCATTTAMTTGTGTTATTATCTCATTCTTTTATCTGATTTCTAGTTTTTATACGCAGCGCACAATTACTTTAGTGTTAGAAGTATTCTCAGCTTCATGTASACTGACATGATGCTTTTATAAATATATTTTAAAATGCAAAATATTATTAAACTAAAATCATGGTTTCCCAAATCGTGTATATTTGAAGCCTTTGCCTTCCGCTAAATTGAAGAGCGTCTACTGATTTTTCAGGAGAAGTTTCAAATTAGCTCAAAACTGGTCAAGGACTGCAAGACTTCACTAGATGTGGCATCAAGAAACTTTCATAGCCCGACCACAGCGGAATCATCGAAAACTGCAAAGCTGATGAGCGGCCAAAAAGTTTCACAAGGCCGCAAGGAAGATGATGTGGAAACATCTAGACACAGGTTTTGCCAGACTAATTTTGAAGTATCTTGGTTGCCATACATTCTACAAAACCGATTAATTGACTGGGGTAGATATTAGCCGGCTGATTATATTTGTGGTTGATTTTAGACGCTTTGTTGATATGCGACGGTCTTTATAATCAGTACTTAGGAAAAGGAATTACAAAGSACAAGTGTTTTTAGCTACCCAAGTGGATTTATTCGTGGCCGCAYGAAAAATTTKCYTATTCACTTAACGTAATCTAACTCTGAATGAAGTTAAAAAGTATTAACAGTTCTAAAAGATGCCTGCATTTTCTGGGCAATAGCCACTACTATTAGAACTTTAATAATTTTTTTAATTTTAAAATAATACAGTCGAAACTTGACCCCCGAACCTCAGCGGCCCTGGCCAAGTTCTAACAATAATAATTTCCTTTGCTTTAATCTGACGTACATAATGACTAATTTACATATTTGAGATGATATGCCATTTGGCCAAATTTGAAAAGGACTACACCATATAAATCTAAATCGATAAAAATCTTTTTCCTACACAAACATAAAAAAAAATTTTTTTTTTTGATTTCCATAAGTGTATTTGGCAGCTGTTTGTTTACGGCGCGAAAAGTTCGTTCARCGACTTTTACCATGAAAAAATCTACAAGTTTGGTTGAAATTCTCAGTCGGCAAAGGAATCGGGCTTTAGAGTTTTTTAAAATATTGCAGAACGAATTTGGGAAGTCTAAAATTAAGTAGGTGCCACAAATTAAAAGTCGTAAAGTCATAAAAAAACTTGTCTCATGCGAGTCGTCCATCCATCTCAGTCATGTTGGCAACATCAAATCATTTTGGGGCTATATATCATATGATCAAATTTGACCAGGACTGGTCTAATTAAACTACTTGCGCCAACCGATTCGATAGAAAACTCCTAGTTGGTGAAAACCTTTTTATATACGCAGGATATTTGTTCTCCATATTTTAATTGATCTTTTTACTCCCCCAACGTGGTGTATTTCGATTTTTATCTTGGAAAAGAAAAATGTAACAACGAATTTGCTGAAGTTTTGTGTTTTCAATGGAATCATGGCTTCGACAAAAYTGTTGCAGAAACGTTTCGAGAAATCTACGATCACAAGGCACGCAGTAAGGGTCGTGAAGTCATCGTTATCTTGCCTTCAACCATTTTAGTTAATGTTTTGTGTATGAAACTTTTTAATACAAAAGTCGCATTAAAGAAAAACCCACAACAAGTAAAGATTGCAAACGAGACGCTTGACAATGTATGTAGTTGTGGACGTGGGCCCTGAATTCAAAGAACTCATCATTTATGATGCTAAAATATGGGTTTGTCAATAAGGCGTCAACAAAACTGTCCAACAGTGTAGCGAATCGAGCTTCAAAAATGAGAAAAAATCGATTTATAATATACGATTTTTAATTTCAAATTTTTTATTTCAGATCAATCTTAGATCAATTACTAGAGCAGGAGCTCTCAATCAGCCACGTAATTGACACGTTTTGGCATATAACGAGGTCAGAGTGGCTTTAAAACATAAAGGCAGTATAATATTTGTTCAGTCGAAGGACGTGAAATAAACTCCTTATCGCCTATTTAATTCGACATAGATGACTTATAAACTCGTAGGAATACGTGTCCTAGCTAACGGAAATCAATTTTAGCATAAAAGGAAGAGGTTATTAGAAAAACTATTGATTACTCATGACAATTTTATTTTAAGCTTGCATACACTCTCTCGAATGAAATTACGCTCTTGAACTGTTCTTCGTACAGTTCTARCAGTTCAAAGGCAGTAAATCTTTGCTAATTCAATTTCCTAATTTAAATTTGTTGGGGCTCCCTGACAGAAACAAAATGTGTATGTGCTATCTTGTATAGCGTTTGAGTATTATTGTACTTGTTAAATTGATTTTTTCTTTATTAAGTGAAAAGGAATGTGTTATTATTTTTGTTGTAGTGGGGAATGTTACAGAATTCTCATTATTTTATTGGTCTTAAAAAAATCAGTGTCAATTCCATTAACGTAGGCCTAACCATTCCTGGTTAACTAAGTTCTAACTAAGAATAAAAGTTAACATTGAAAGATTAAGTCAACAGGGTTGAGAAATTCAGAAAATTACTTAAATATCTAAGTTTTGGCACGTAATTCCATTCGGCGCTTTATGAGAGGAAAATTCTCAACATTTAGGTTTTTTTTACATGTTTTTCTTAAATTTCAACAAAACTTTTTTTCCAAGTACTAAAAGCTTCAAAATTTTCAGTATTTTCTTGTTTCCATTTTTTKCACCTCAAATGAGTTTTGGAAGAACTGAAATACTACTACAGCAAATAAAGGCTCACTGAGAACAAGGCACTCAGAGGACAAGAAACATTACCAAAAAATTGTGGAACTTACTTCAATGACAATTTACCAAAAGGCAGCACCGCCATTGGGTACAAAAATTATTTCCGCTTATTTTGTCTTCAAATCACTGCAATTTCGCCGCTAAAATTTTTCTCATTTTTTTTTGTCTTAACTTTATGCGAACTCTCTTTGCGTGTCCATTGTGTTTAAGTGCCCAAAATTCACTCGCAATTTCCGCAATGCGAAGTTGGCGCAACACAACATAAAAAAAAAAAAACAGTTACTTCTGCATATACATACATACATATACAAAAAGAAGTCAATAAATAAAAGCAAACAAAAAAAAAACCAAAAAAGCAGTCAGCTGGTGACCCCAAAAGTCGGGTTAATCAGCGTACGCCAGTCAAAAATTTCAACGCAACAACTTTTATTCGCGCCTCGTGTGGGCACGGCATTGTCTATGCCGTTTCTGCGGTAATTTTTGTTGTTTGCCTGGCTGCCCAACATCTGCTCTCCCCTGCGTAGTGTTTCATATTTGATTTTCTACACCTAATTTGCATAATTCGCAGCGATTTCTGCCATTTTTTTTCCTCAGTTCTATCGCGCATTTTATGCTGAACCCTGGGACACACTCGGTTTGGTAAGGCGAAAAGTGGCGCTGTTGCTAKTGCTGGCTTATAATATTTTTATTTKYCTAAATACGCATATTGCCGCGCTGYTTCTGACTCCTCTTATTTATTTTTTATTTAGAACGTGCTTTTTTTGCTCCCTTTTGCTGGCAAATTTACGCTGGCGCTGATGAAATTTTTCATGAATGCAAATTCAGTGGAAAATCCCTCCGGCTTGGTGGCCAGCAGTTAATGCTGGAAACGCGTGTAACTCAAGTCGAAGCACACAGTCACACAAATGTACATACAAACGTGTACTAGACAAAAGCACAGCGCTGCACGGAGCGCACACAGCTGGTCAAGTCAACGCAAACAGCCAGCATTTGCCCCAACTCAATTGCACAGCTGTGCGGACGGCAGTCAGCCGCTTGGCGGTCGCGTAGTTTCGGCAGTTTCACAGTTCACTAGCAAAGTATGTGCCGAAGTTGGCAATGGTGCTCTAAAGATTTGCTGAAAGCCCCTGACATCAATTGAGTGTTGGTTGGCGGTGCGTGGGCACCACTCACTCACTCACTCACTCACTCACTCACGCGCTCAGTTCATTCATGTGCCGGCCTATAGTAGTAAGATATGTAGTATGAAAAGGCGTCCTGACTCACTTATGTTGCAACACATAAATATATACTCTTAAACAACATTTATGTAAGTGTTTGGCTGTGCATTTTTTGCGGCAAACTTTTGTCTGCATACTGATATGATCAGCGCGGATAAGCGCGTTACCGTCTCAGCTGTATGCATATCAGACTGGAGCGTAGTGAAACCCGTTAATAAATTCAAAAGCCGCTACCCACTAACACGGCAACCTCCCTTACTACAAAACAAATTTCTGAAAAAATAGTACGCACACCCACAATATGCAAAGTAGCCGAGGGAAATATGCCCATTTCGAGCATAAAATGTGAAGTCATCGCTTTCGATTAGTTCYGCAAGATTTTATACAATGTAGCAGAGATTTAAAGACAAAAATATGTTCTGAAGAGGAAGAAATATTCGTTTTATTAATTTAGTAGATAATTTAAGACAGAAATATAATTGGAGATGGCAGAAATAGTTCGCTTTAAATCACTACCTTCGAGTAAGAAGAACCGATACCACTTTTTGCCACTAGGTACAAGTATTTAGTGTAGTTTTTGGATGAGTGCTCACGTGTGCTTAGGTGTGTGTCCTAGCTAACGGAATTAAATTTTAGCACTATATATACATGCTACTATACTTATAGTATACCTTCTGTATAAAAGGTTATTGGGAGAACTATTGTTTACTCATGACAACTTTATTTGCAGCGCATTTTGTCCGCTCTCTAAGAAAATGTGAAAGAWAATTACGCTCTCGAAGGAACTGTCGGAATGTAGTAAATCATAGCTAATTCACTACTACAGGAAATGCCTTGAGGAGGGCACCAGTGATACAATGGAACATCTCTTGTGCACTTGAATTCCAYCTGGTATCACAAAGGACCATACTGTGTATGGGTGGCTTATTGGTATATCGGATTAACTTAACCTAACCTTGAGTATTATATATACATTAGTAGGAATGATGATATAAACAAATATAATACAGGTAAGCTCTTCGCATATTCTCCGTTAGATACATTAATGTATAGACCATAACCTCATTTCAATTTTAAACCACTTGGGAATTATATCTACCGTCACTTTAGCGAACGAAAATAGGTGATTGATGGTGAAAAGCYTAAAAGCATGCTTTTACAAATGACAAACCAGTGAAGGTTAGCTTTTGTTTCATAAATTTAATGATCTATTACGATCGACTGAAACCACCAAACGTCTCAACTAATTGGTCTATTATAACCGAAAGGGTTCTTCATTATTAAATGCTTAATGAGTGAATTCTAAAAGCAAAATATTTGAAGATATAGGTAAATAGTTTTCAAAACTCTTTCGGAAGATGGCAGAGATCTAGTGTCAAATGGTAGAATCGTTAGTGAATTTTATTAGTTAGGTTCATCAAATTTTAATGATCTTAAATAAACATCAAACCAATTTAATATTCCTTAAGCATAAATCACCTAACAAATTTACTAACAATGCTTAGTTAGTACTCGTAAGATCCAAACTTCTTTGAAAATTGGATCTTAGTAGGCTCAAGCAAAATTACAATTATGTATATACGGGAAGATGAGTAAACCCCCTGTATTTCTGGTAGATTTAAACTACCATAAGTAAAACAAATTATGCAACGAGTTTATGCAAGTCTTGAAGCATACCTTTAGGATACCTAAATTTAAATTTGAGCAACCAGCARTGTCAGCTTAATGGTCAGCGTTTAATTTTTGAAATGTCGCGGTAACGCGAAGATTTACCAGAATTATAGACTTAATAGGATTAAACTAAAAAGTAAATGAAAGAATGCAGTGAAAAGAATAAAGAATGAATAAAGAATTGAAGACTTGATGTATAACTAACTAGTGTACCATTGAATCATTTCATAGTTGCTCACAAAATTATATTAAGAAATTTGCAGCATTTGAAAGTATAAGAATTATACCAATCTCACTTTTTGTAMGGGGTTATAACTACTAGTAAGTGCGATTTTTTCGTGTTGCATTTTTTAAAAAGGCTTTTTATGAAATGAATATGTATACAGAATTTACCGAACTTTAAAAATTGTTGATTTATTTTGGAAAAATTATGATTCTCTTGAGCTTGTAGTCGATCTCCAGAATGACTTCCGAAAAAACATGTCTGGCGGTGAGGACAATTTTTATGGTTAAAATAAATTCGAATCCTTAAATAAAAAAAAATAAAAAATGTATCACATATTGCCATCTTCCCAAAGAAAAATCGAATTTATCAAAAATTTAAAAAAAATCTAAATTATTAGTATCATTTGGATAATTATGAAATAGATATATCTAAGAAGGTCACGTGAAAATTTCAAATAAAAAATTTTCAATCGGTTCAATCGTTTCCGAAAAATGTTCCTCACTAACTCTGAAATCAAAGTTTTCAGAAAAATGCCTTTAAARCTTTGGATTAACTTTAAATTGCCGGATTAAATCGGAGRTAACTGGCGAATGACACGCGTATTGAACGCTTTGTTCCAAGATATGAATCGAAGCGGGATTGTCCGCATAGACTTTAGACTTTACATATTTCCACACGAAAACGAACATGAAATTATATATCTGCTCACCGAAGTGCTCTCTCAATAAATCCATTGATTGATCCGATGTGTAGGAAACGGCGCTTCCTTGTTGGATCCAAATGTCGCCGAAACCATGAGCTTCAATTTCAAGCATCAAATAGGCGGTTATCATAACGCAACGGTTACGTTCTCAACGGCACCATTTTTACAGATGTATGGACCGCTGATTCCAACGAACACAAACCGCACAATGTAAACCGTTGTTTTTATGAATGAAGTGACAGCTCTTGCATCTCTTCAGGTTGATAATCGTTTYAAATGCGGAAATTTTGCTTGTTTATATACCCATTGAATTACAAGTGGGTCTCATCACAGAACAAAATTTGTATCAAAAAGGTTGGTTGTTCTTGGAACTTTTCATAAAACTATACAATCATAGCTGTATATATGTCAATCACATTTATTACACTAATGTATTTATGCATTTGCTTGTATCAATTTCATCACCAACACGATTTATGTTAACTTCSATAATCTGACGTAAATATCCCAATTACAAATGCAGATTACGGTATTGACTTACAATTTGAATAATTGAACGATTGAATTTACATTTCCCCAAGGAAAACAGAGGGAAATATTAAATATCCAAAAATCCACARAGATGTTTAAATATTTAAGCACAGCCACACACAAACCAGCTACATGCATTAATATTTGCATACTTTTGTGCGCGTAGTGATCGAATGTCACGCCGCTCGGTCGATATTTKCTGTATTTCGCAGCTGCAATTTGTCAGAGGCTCAATTAAAATTTACTAACGAAATTTGCCAATTCCTTTTGGGGGGATTTTACTACACTCACACACACATAAATATATTCAAACCTACAAATGTCATGAGATTCCATGTGTGGGACACAGCGGTAGCTGAACTGGTGTGGCACCCACACAAGAGAAAGTGAATTTCATACGGTTACCGAGCGCGGCAGCGCAAAAGAGGCAAAAAACAAGAAATAATATTTAATTGTAAATGGGAGCGTTGCCAATAGGATCCTGCCCTACATGTATGCCCACACACACAAACTAACACATGCTCATGCATAGATAACTATCTGGCGGCAATGTTCGACAGTCGGATGTATGTATGTATATACTATATGCAAGAGTAAGCGTGAGTGTGTGTGCGTTAAAGTGTTGTTGTACATCTTTTTCAATTGCACTTATTGTGCGTATGAATATTTGTAGGTAAACAGAAAAGTGTACATTTTGTTTGTGCGAGTACTTGCGAACGCGAATATGTGTGTGGGTGTGGGTGTAAGTAAACAGCGGCTCCTGCCGTTGCTGTGGCCTCTAGGAAATTGAAACAGTGGTCAGAGAAATTAAAAGATTGTAGTGAAATGTCACCAATGCAGGGCATTTAGAGGTTAGCAACTGAGAGACAGATTGTCTGAGATTATCTGAACAGGATGTTTTTATAATCCCTAAAATTAAACTTCACTTAAAAAATCGCTCGCTCAAACCGATTATAGACCCATATGCTCTCAAGCAAAGTTGTTCATAACGATCCGTAGAACATTTTTGGCTCACTGTAATTCAACCCGCTCTAATATACACACATAAAATGTTTTCTAAATTTCAGCTGGTCGATCAACAAAACTGTGACCTGCTCTATGACACAAGGTGACATATAGTCTTAATATTGAATTCTCATACAACTTAAAAATATGCTCTCTTTGGTACCCTTTACTCTAAAAGAAAACATTTAGATGAGCAAAGAAACAAAAAAATCGCCTAAAAAATTCTGGATAATGAAAATTAGCATCAGTATATATCACCCGTTTCTATCAAAATAAGGCATAATACTTAGTAAAATTCAACATGTTTTATAGAAAAAAAAAAWTCAACAAAATAGTCGCGCTTAGTCAAAATTTTCAACAGAAATTTGCAGCAAACGTCTAGAGCATTGCACCGCGGAACCAAGRGAGCATCACTTRTGCACTTGTCTCGGATTGAYGAGACTACCCTGTAAGCGTCTGGGGTAGACCTATCGATGCTAAGGCCACAGAGTCTGTTGCAATTCGCGTTGACTGCTCCTTGATGACTTGATGAATACTCCTTAAGGACCTAGTAACTGAACTCCTTCTGGTATCGCAAAGGATCAAAACCAGAATCTTTGGAATACTAGATGAACTTAACTTAACCAAAAATATTAACTAATAATATAAACTTTAAGAATTTTCTTTTATGTTTTCAAAATATTGAATTATCTATGTAATTCTTACTGACAGGACAAGTATGATAATCAGAATCATGCTTTTTTGCACTTACTCCTCACAAGTTAACTAGTAAATCACTAACACTTTGATGTCTAAACTTAAAACATTGCATTTAATATACTATTTATTATGAAGCTTAAAGTCAGTGTATTCATATTTTTCCTACAGGGTCATACCAATGTATAGATGTATATGCCCAAAAAGTTCATTACAAATTGTAAAAATATTATATTTAAAACTTTGTCAACTTCACCGTGCGCATTTAAGTATTAAAAAACCGTGCATATGTGTGTGCAGTGAACTCGTCCAAATTTATAGTGATTTACTGCATAAAAGCAATTTTTGATCACATATACCGCTGCACAGTTTCAGCAACAGTGTGTTTTTGTAAGAGAATTTACAGTAAAGAAAAATTCTGGAACAAAGAAGCTTTGATAATGAAAACTGCCAAGGTGTGAGACCATGCCGGCAGGCCAAGTAATGGTAATTACTGATTAGTTAACCGAAAGCAGTATCAGTAATGGCTGTTCTTTTTTTTTTTTTTTTTTTTTTTTTTTTTTTTTTTTTTTTTTTTTTTTTTTTTTTTTTTTTTTTTTTTTTTTTTTTTTTTTGTAGTTTTTTAAGGCTGACAAGCCAATAAACAGAAAATCTAGACGTTATAGTCTAAAAACGCAGAGTTGAATTTCAGTAACCTATAATATGGTTACTGAAAGAAGAACTTTGGAATCGATAGATATTTGCAATTTTTTGTTGAAAAAAATCTTGTGTTAATTTTTTATAATTTCTTCAAAACACATATTTTTCTTGCTTATGCTTTTCTGACCTCAAACATTTTCTTAGAGGAATTTTATAGCAATGTCCAGAAATATTATATTATATTTGAGTTTCGAATTAACGGCAATTATATCTCTCTCATTGACATATCCATTTAATGCTCATTCGGAAATTTACCTGTAAATATCATTTGAAAACACCTCCCTTATTATTTACAAATTATTTGATAATTCTACTTGGTCAAAGTTTTTTGGTATTTATGAAGAAAGAAGTCAACTTTATTCTGATCGCAGAGSCGAACGAGTCTTTTGAATACTCTCTACTTCGTTTTTCATTAAGACTAGCTTGAGTTCGCGATAAATTGGAAATTTAATATTAGTGATAACACAAGATTCAAAAATAAAGGTTGAGCATAGAACTTTAAGAGTCAATTCAGTCCGAAAAATTMTGGATGCTAATAATCCCGTAGGTGATCTTCAGTAGGAGAGCATATCTAGATGTGCARAACTTTAAAACGCAACTTTAAAACGCGACTCCGAAAAATTCTGGATTCCATTGATTCCTTAGSTGATCTCCAAGAAGACGTCCACGAAGAAATTTTTGGCGGTGTGAACGATTTTTCTGCTTAMAATTATCTCAGATTAGAAAAAAAAAATATTATTGGGATGWTTGAATACAGCTTATTATCAAAGGACTAGTCTTGCCAAGTCGATTTTTGTGACAACAATTTGAAAATTCAAGAAAACGCTTTAAAGTTATTGAATTCATTCGAATATGTTCATACCACCAAAACTRATTACCGGAGCAACTTTAAATTACGAAGAATATTCCTAAATGTATGTACATTCAATCTASTATACATATATTCAAAGACATTGTTTTTTTAAATACACAAGAAATTATATCCTCTTCTGTTAGGTAAGGTAGGTTACGTCTGGTGTTGCAACAAGCCAGGCATAGAAAAGCTTCAATCCTTGGCGTTACCAGATGAAGTTTAGTTGCTAAGTTAACCCCTTAAGTTTCAAGTTTTTAATTTTTCAATGGAATAAGTAAAATTAGAAAAAATATTGCCTACATTTAGGAGATGCTAAGATAATTTATCAAAGTCGCACACCTAAAAGCGAGTAGTTTTGTAAAAAGAACAAGCTTTTTTAAAGGTTATTTTAAAAATTAATTTTGTTGCGACTACATGCTTTCAACCTCTAAAATTTGTTTTTAATTTCATACACTCTCAAAAATATTTTGCTATTTTTTGCCACTCCACCACACTGTGCACCAGCGCGCACGCTTCATTGCGGCCAAAGGCGTGACATATGTGAGTATTGAATTGAAATCACTAGCTGCGGCACAWGCGGCAACAGTCATTGCCATATGCGCCGCCGTTGGACCACTTAAGGCCCCATGAGATGCCAAACGCGGCGCACGCGGACACAGCGCGTCAAATCGAAGCGCATTGGGGCGTGTACCAGAAGCCCACATGGCGAATGCGAATAAAGTGCAATGTAGGGATGTGTGTTTGCGTGTGTGTGTGTGCCTTGAATATTTAAAAACCAAATCGCATAAAAACTTCCAATCAAAAATCAAAGGCAAAAAAGTTATAAAATTAAAATTGCGAAAAATGCGCACATAAAGTGAGTCAAAGTAATTGCAGAGCACACACACACACACACAAATGCATACGCAGACACACATGCGAATTGGCGTTGGCTGACGAGTGGAGCAAGCGTTGAACCAGAAATGGCGCGGCTGCTCGTGCGCTGTTGATATTTCGAAATTGGAATTCGGATTGAAAGCGAAATTTCAAATCAGCGCGCAAATAAAGAACAAACAAATAAGGAAAAATGAAAATAAATGAAAATAAAATAAAGAAAATAAAGAAAACAACAACAGCACAACAACGGCGCGCAATTGAGTAACGCGCTGGCGACGCATGGCCTGCAGATGGTTGCACACATGTGACCATAGGAAGCAGCCGAAATCACACATATCTATTTCGAGTCGCATRTATGTATGYAYGTATGCATGCATGTGTGCTKGTGTAGCGCAAATGATTTGTGGGTGTGGATGCCGGAGTCAAAGGCAGTGCCCAACTATGGTTTATCGAGAGCTGGCGCGCCGTTCAAACAAATAGCTACATATCACATAATACATGTATAGTATACACACATATGTATGCATATATGCACTTATATACATATGTTTGTATGTTTGCATGCAAGTTTTACTACTAAATATCTATGTTGTATGTGTGTGTGTGTGTGTGTTTTATGAGGTAAACAAACGTGACTTGTAGTCGGTGGTGTTACTGACCTCAGTTGATGCGCCGTTGCAGGTTCAACGATTGCCAAATAAACTAGCTGCTGTCGATGTTTGTTGTTGTTGTTGTTGTTGTTGTTTTTGCTATTGTTGCCTACTATCTGCTATCCGCGTGTGTGTTTGCTCGAGTGTGCAATTGTATGCGTGCGGTAGGTCGGTCACACGGTGCTAACGCTGGTTGTTATTGTCATTGTTGTTGCTTCGCTGGCTGCACTCGCACTGTTGAATTTATTGGCTGAATTGAAAAAGTGCTGTGTTGATGGATTGCCGGTAGTGTTGTTGTTGTTGTTATACTTTTTTTTTGTGGACGTTTTTCCTTTTAAGTATAATTTTTTCGGTTTTTCTTTTGTTTTTTTTTCACTCTGTTGAATTTATTTTTTTTTTATTTATTTTGTACGTATTGCAATTGTTTTATTGTTGTTGTGCGGTATTGTTGACTTGACACGCTGCTGATTGCTTGTCAGCAGCTAAACTTTGCAATGCCACTGACGCTTTTGAAAAATAATTTTGGGAAATACTTTAGACACTATTTTCGATTTGATTCTGTTGAAATAATTTTTTGTTACGAAATATGTTTCGAATACGTGCTATTTATGTAATAAAAATATGTATTAAATTTTTTGTTAAAATATTTTTTATTTAATA
>NW_017537083.1:43026-54898 GCF_001853355.1 Bactrocera latifrons | reverse complement strand
CATTTAATTTTTAATATTTTTTACTTTTATTAAAATTTCCAATCCACTAATTCACCATTTTCCTCACCTCTATTTCCGCTTTCAACATTCTTCACTCATTTTCGAACGCTGTCAACACTTTGGCCGCACGTTTTAGCACACGATTTTTTCTAACGCACTTATTTGTTGTTGTTTTCACTATTTCACTACCAAAACACGCCAGATTCCGCTTTTAACACACTTCATTAGTTCGTTTATTTTGTCGTGCTGCGTTAATAAATTCGGCTCRCTGTTAGTATTTCGTATTTTCACTTTGTTAGTTTTGGTTTTGTTGTTGTTGTTTTACACCTTTGAAGACCTGTAGTCGTCYAGCTGCTGGCTGTTACTACGCTCATATGCTAACTGTAAGGAAACAAAACAAAAMAGAAGATGAAAATATAAATAACACACATTCTAGCCAGACAAAAATATTTCACATTTCTCCAGCGGCGGCAGAAGCGTAGAAAACCGGTAACCGATAAGTAAATGCGTTTAATATAGAAATTTGTGTTACTAATTTAAGTGTGGAATTTGTGTTGCGGCGGCAGCTAATTGCCTAAAGCACGCATTTTTACAGTTCATTATGGATTTGGATGGTTTTTTCCACAATTTTCACAGAGACATACAATATTTTTCAATAATAAATTATAAAAACATGCATATGTATATACATAGCTATATATATATACAAAAATAGATAAATATATAATTATGTCTATATATTCAAATATATTTTACTAAATCATTAACATTCACTTTATCACTTTTCTTTTCTGTTTKTGTTCTGCCACAAATTTTGTGACTTTAAGATCGCAGAAACGCTGACGCCGCACCAATCGTTTACAACTCAACTAAGCAACTGACGATCACCACGATCGTCGGCAAATCACAAACTCTTGTCTCTGTGCATCAAAACAACTGCGTTGTCTCGAGTCAGTATTGCGCTCACGTTCGTCGTAATTGTTTGACTGACTCTGGAAATGTTTATTTTTTCATTCATGCTCATAAACTCAGGCTCGACTTGTCTAAATGCGTGCGGCGGTTTTCTTTTATTTTTATCGTTTTTATTTTATCTATTTTTGAGCTCCATTTGTAGGCGTAAATATACAAAGTAGAGTGGAAAATCCAACAAGATCTGTGGCATACACCCCCGCTTCAATATAAGCAAGCCTCTGACTGATTGAACGCCGGAGAGCGAGACAGGAAGTGAGAGCGTGGTCGCGAGCAGCTCATTAAGTGTTWTGTATATTCCCGGAATTAGATGTCACAGCATGCACAAGCAAAACTAACTCATAGTTTTGTTTGGCAGTTACAAACACAGGATACAAATTGTGAGATTTTCACTAGATTTAAGCCTATGGAATGCGGATCAATAAATCAAGCCGGGAAGGAAATACATACATACATATATAATAGCAAATGTTGAGTAATATTAGGTAAGGTGACAGATTTTTAACTTTATCTCGATTTATTGGCACTTTTATGAGTGCTGTATGAGMATTATACAAAATTTCTTTACCATTTGCTATAAAAGGATGGGTAAAATGGAAATCGAAATCAATACCAAGTCATTCGGTGTGGATTTGCTTTTAAGTAAAAATCTGTGGAAACAACAGCTTGACAAAATATCCCAGAATACTAACTCAGAACGACATTTATAGCAGCGAGCTTTCGAGTGAATAATTTGTTTAAAATTCAGTTGAATACCGTGTTTTCCAATAAGGATGATATGATTTCTAAGTATCGTTTCGGCCATTTTGAATCTGTCGTGATCTATAATTTTTTTATTGGATTCTGTAATGTTTATAATTTCATCGTGGAAAGATATACACAAAAACAACTTTTACAAATTAGTCAATTTTACTATCAAAATAACCGTTCTGCATTACGGTCGAAATCATCGTCCATCCGTGCTCGCTATTCGCTGAATTGTTGAAAATTTTGAGCTAACTTTTTCTTTATGGAATGTTCAACTGCTAACAAGACAAAGAACAGCCTGAAGTAATGAAAATATTGAATAATCGAAATTTGTCGACTCCAAGATGTTCTCAAGAACATCTCGACTCAAGCCACAAGTTGCTGGGTTTTGAGAAAAGATTTGTTCTTGCATCCATATAAAATTGTTCTCATTCAATAACTGAAACCATTGAATCAACGTAAGCGTCGTGTGTTTGCTGATATTGCCTTGGAACAACTTTGTAACTATTTTTTTTTAATAATATAGTCTTTTCCGATGAGGCTCACATTCATCTGAGTGGTGCGGTAATAACCAAACTGTTGATACTGTTGCGAAGAAAATCACCTAAATCAACACTTTAGTGTGGCTTTTCGTCTGGTGGAATCGGTCGGTTCGTACTTTTTTCGAATTGAAGCTGAGGACACTGTTACTGTCAATGAGCGTTATAGATCGCTGATAATCAACTTTTTATGGCGGCATTGCAAGAAGTTGATCTTGACAACATCTTGTTCCTACAAAATGGAGCTACGTGCCATACAGCACGTAAAACAAGCGAATTATTACGAGAAAGGTTTGGAGATTCTTTTATTTCAAAAAATAAAACAGCAGCAAGACACGCAGAAGCAGGAAGCTTAATCCATTCCAGATACCGACGCAAGCATGACTTCACTTACACAACCGCCAGGTAGCTACGGAAACAACAAAGGTATTACTGATAACAAATAAGCGCATAACCCTCGAAATAAGTATTCAAACGACTACGGATGTTCTTAGGACAAAAAKCCTACATAGACGTAGGACTGGACCCCAAACTAACCTTCTGGGTACAAAAATCCAGCACGACGTAGGAAAAGCAGCGAAAATCACCACCCAACTTAGCAGACTTATGGCCAACATAGGACGCCCATGCAAGAAAAGAGAAAGCTCCTTATGTTCTCGACAGTCAGCCCCTATTATACGGAGCTGAGATCTGGTGAAAGGAGCTTAAAAAGGAAAACCGGCGTAAGGTAGTAATCAGAGACACCAAACCGCGGTCCTCAGAGTGCATTAGCCTTGCGAACAGTGTCAGGCGACGCAATATTAGTTATAGGCGGTAATGCTCCAATTGACCTTTTCAATCATCACTCTTATTGGAAAATCTTGTAGCTTGGTTACACTTACTAGTGAGAGGAATCTCTAAGGAACGTTCGCTAAATTTCTGATTAGCAACCWTCCGTCAGTTAAGTTCTGTTTAACTTAACCAGGACTTCTTCTTTCGGTAAAGAACCTTTCTTTAAACTTGAACTTGACTAGACATTTTGACGTAACTAAGTATAGTCAGCACATGACAGTCAATGAAAAGCAATAATGAAGATTAATGTATCCTATAGGGTAGGTCCAAAGTTAAGGTTGAAGAGATCCATGGAAACTATTTTCTACTATGATTTTGTTAAAAMACACCAACCAAAACGTTAMARTTAATCAAATAAGRTGGARTAAAGAGAAATATATTATTTTTGSMTTAAATTGAAGTTTCTTTAGCGTTAGAATAGTTCCATAACTTCTTTACCTTTTAAAGGACATTCAATGCGGTAAAATTATAAATTTTTTGAAGAAGTTCCGATACGAATACTATACTCCTACTTAAGTTTGTCTATTATTTCAATCTAAACGGAATCCCTCAGTAATTGAGGCTTAAATCTTTCATCATCTAACAGTCAGTTGTCTATAGTTACTTTTCTGAAATCTGGAAAGTCTATAGACTATTGAACTTAATACTTGGCAGCGAGGCCATATGTAATCAACTCATCAAGCTGCCTAGAAATCAATCTAGTGTCATAAAGACCTCCTTTTATACACAAAGAGCTGGGAACTAAAAAATACCGACTCTAGACTTCATTCTCATGTATCTTTGTATGAAAGTGTTGAAACAAAAACCCGGTTAACCTCAAAACGCAGACGTCGRGTGTCGCAGTTGCGTTACAACCGGTATTATTCATTACAGCTAAACACAGAGTTGTTTGTTGCAAGACCGCAAGCCGGTAATGCTCAGCTTGKTATTACCACTGTGTGTGTTTGTTGTTGTAGTCGGAGTTGCTAGTAGCTGCAACTAAAACACAATGAGTCATCGCACAACGTTTGGTGAGAGCTTAAAAATGGCAAGAAAGTAAGTTGCTGCAAMAACAACAACAGCAGCAGMRGCGRCAGCAACAACGAAATGAACGCCATAATAAAGAAGTAAACACAATATCACAACAATTAATTTAGCAACAAAGGGAGGAAGTTCGCGGTTTGTTTCCTACACTCCGCTTAGCGGTCTTTGACGGTTTTGTGTGCCATAATTCCCATTGTGCACAGAATGCGACTACATAAAAGCTTATGTACATATGCTGTTGTTGTTTGTGATTTCTTTGACTTTTTGTTTTGTGTGTCTTATTATTATTTTTTTCTTTTTTGCTTTGGCTTTGCGGTTGTTTTGTTTCTCATAGTTGGCATTTGATATACATGCCGTCATATATATATATACGTGTGTTTGTATGTTCCTGTGTATTTATTGCATTGCCGTCTTTCTTGCCATTGTTCCCCAAACATTTCTTGCTGATTTTATATTTATTGTTGTTGTCGCAATGCTGCCTACGTCTGTCACAATGTCGGTACTTTACTGCTTCCTTCTTATTTGCTTCCCCCAACAATGCAACAGCAACACCAACAACACCAACCAAGCAACGTCTGTCWCTCGCTTGCCTTACAATTGAGTTTGGTTGCCACAAATCAGCGGCGCTGCACACCGAGCCCGCGCCGCTACATAAGCTCCGCACCCACAAACAATTGAAAATCACATTCACAGTAAGTGCTGGCTATTGTTGTTGTTATTTTTACAGTTTCTGTTTTTCTTTTTCTTTTGTTGTATTTTTCTTCTGCGCTTACGCTGTGGCCTACGCGTCACTTGAWGCACGGCGCGGCGACCACAGCG
Organism: Bactrocera latifrons; assembly: GCF_001853355.1. Classification (NCBI taxonomy): domain Eukaryota; kingdom Metazoa; phylum Arthropoda; class Insecta; order Diptera; family Tephritidae; genus Bactrocera; species Bactrocera latifrons. The sequence goes on along the minus strand of NW_017537083.1, from coordinate 49,970 downwards.
CTCAACAACGCGGGGCAGCGCTCGCCGATGATTGTTGGCGGCGTGGAGTCAGAAATTCTGTTTTTTTTTTTTTTTGTAATTTTTGTTGTTGCTATTCATTTAATGTTTGTGATTGTAGGTTTTATGCTGATCTCTTAGCTCCATGGCTGGCGGCTGCTGGCCGCGCGTAGCTCGAAATCTCCGAAAGCGGAGCAAGCAACGTGAACGGCCGTGTGGAGAGTAAAAAKCAGACMAAAAAMMMMAWAAAAAATCAAACAATGAAAGAAAACCAGTAGAAAACAGTGAGCGCTGCAAATCTGCGCAACAAACAGCGCGGCGGYAGCAACAAAAACCGGTATGTGGCGCGGCAGTGAGAAGCAACAGTTGGGAGAGCGCGCGTGGAGAAGCGCTGCTTGCTAAAGAGCAGTGAAGAGCGCAGCACACAGTTGAACTATATACAATAACAACAATAACAACAGCAGCTTAGTGCCAACGCAAACGGCGCATTCCAAAGCGCGCGTCAACTGTGACAGCGGCTGCGCGGCGGCAGTCACAACAACATATTGTAGAGCAAGCGTCAGCATCATAACAAAAGTCAGCGCTAGTTTTTTCTGTTGTTGTGATGCTTATTTTTATTGTTGCCATTCGCAGCGTTAGTGTGGCAGTATAGGTATGTATGTACCGCCACCGCGGCGCTTTGCCGTCTTCCTGCCTGCGCTCCATACGCTCGCTTATAACGTCAGGGAAACGCGCGCTGTTTAGACGATATCACTACACATGCGCGCGCACACACACATATTCACCGCTGCGCACACTCAGTCATGCCGCGCTTAGGCGTTGGATCTAGTTGAAACTCAAGTCAACTATTACAAAAACAACCGCTGTTGTTGTAAATACAATATTTTGCAAAATAAAAATTGCGCCGCGACAGCAGTTTGGCGACTTTTCTTCGCGCACAGCCAGTTTTGGAACGTCGTCGTCATGGCATCACCGCATGCAATTCAAGATCGGTCATCGATATCGCATCGTCAATGCTGATGGTGAAGTTAATCACTCAAGCGGCAGCTGTCAAGCAATCAACCATAAATAGCCACACACATACAGACATACGGCTATCGATGTGCATGCATATGTATATCGGATCAAGGCAACCGGCATACTTGATATATAACCGGACCGATCACTGCGCTGACATTTCAGCACAAGAGACAGCGCTGCAACGGCTCGAGCGAAGGCTTTCCATACGGCAAACACCGGCTCRCTATTAGTCAATCGATCCAATCACACATTTATCCCACTTTCAGTGCAGCCATTCACCGCGGTAAGCGTAATATGGACAAAGGAGCTTTCTAAGCAGCAAAGCTGCGAGATAAGCAGCCGTCCGTTCGACCAACCGGCCAACCCGCAATCCATATAACCATCAGARCATTTAGTGCAACTGGTATATGAATGCAGAAAATTAGATATATGAACATTTCTAAATTATTAGGGGCATCCTTAAATGTGTTCACAATACACTATAACGGCTTATGAAATTACGAAATATATGTGATATTATTTCCTAAAATTTGTAAAATAGATATTYAGTACCTGAGAAAGAAGTAGACTAACTTTTTGAACCATTTTGGAGAATTTTTACCTGTGCTGGACGCACCCTAATGAGCATGTTTAATATTGGTATAGTTCTATTAGCCGGCAGTCCATCAATATGTGTAGAGCAATTGATATTTGAATGAAAATATACATTATTAGGGTTGCCCTAAATGTTATAAATAAAATTCCTYTTACTTTTAATTATTATATAAATACTTTTATTGTCAATGTTGACATTTGCAAAATGCATTAATTTTTCAGGGTATACGGAATTTGGACCTAGAATTAGCAAACCTCCAACATTTCCAATCGGCATACTTTTACCTTTTTTGAACGGATATCCGTCAAAATTTGCGTTACTGCAACAAATAATACTTATTTGTTTTTTCAAAGACCACCCTAATACTTTTTTTATTTGTTCGCCATTATTTATAGATATTTACATAAAACTAAACGTTAGAGGAAATTATAAAAATTTTATTTACAATTTTTTATTTTTTTTTGAGCAGACACCCTAATGATACTGAAAGTCTACCAAATTTTATATTTTATACCTATTTTGTGATATTAGTAATTAGAGAATTTAAACAGTGAGATATCGTTCAATTGTTTTCTTTAGAACCACCCCAATACATAAATTCATAAATCTACTACTTTATTTATATTTACCAGGATGTTCGACCATGTTATCAGAAAAAATYTGTATACCATATCTTCAAAAATTTTATATTTTTTAAAGACCCGAAATATGGAACTCACTTGGATATACCCTAATGTGCTTTAATGACTAATATATTATGTTATGTCTCTGACCATGATATTATTGCTTCAAAGTAGTGAAATTAAAAACTTTTACCTTTTGTGTTTAAAGAACCACCCTAATGTACATTTTTATATAATTATTCCTATATTTAACTATATTTATATTTATTAATATAAGTCTAACCATTCAACCAAGCACAACGAGATTCCCACTGTGCTCGATCAAACCACTGTTGTACCACACCAACGGTAATTTAGTCCGGCAGTCAGACCACTTACACTCATACACCGTGGTTACTTGCATATGTGTTTTCCTATTGTGGTCCAATAACTAAATGAATTGGTTGGTGAATGTGTCGCCGCTAATCAATAGTCAATAGACAAGTTGTGGCCAACCGCCATTAATACGCGTATACAAGCCATTTGTGCGTTTGAATGACCGGATGAATAACGGATGGGCGGATGAACAAATAGCCAGTTGGCGGCCGGTGGATCGCGGATGGCGGCTAGCGGTTGACGGTTGGTGGTCGGTGGTTAMCTGTTGAACGGACGGATGCTTGTACAATGAAATTGTACATTTACTGAAGTGGGCAAGTGACGAGRCGTCTAAACTGTTTAACTGGGAGAGAAAATTACAAAGGAGACAACTCGCAGCAAGACCTTTGATGGCTCAATAAAAATATTTTCCCAAGTACAAAAGTGCTGGTAATTGTGTGACGAAACGGTGTGCGGAGCAACACTATGGGTGGATGAGGTGTAAAGTGGGAATTTAAAGTAATAAGGCTAGCTTTGAGATCGATAAAAGAGTTGTAGCAATGAATCGGAGACTCTGGACTTAGCTGAGAAATTTATTATTGTTAAAAGTTGGTATTTATTTCGAGAGTTCAACAAAAAGTTGAGTTGMCTTCCAAAAAATTTTCTGAAAGTAGATCAAACTAACTTCAACCAGTGTTTTAAGTCATAGGATTATGAATTATAATACAAAAGTGAATCTAGTCATATAAGTTARGTTAATTTGGGTCTAATAGCTGATCCTTAAGATGGAGATCACACATGAACTATTAAATATAGTCCTTTGTAGTCCGCATTGTAGTCAATTCAAATTTGATTAAGCGATTAATTTCTATTCCTCCAAGTTATTAAACTTTGATCTCGCAAAGTGGGAAACCTCGTATTTTTTTATACAGCTTCTGTAGTTGGCATTCGATAAAATTCTCAACCTTACCGCACGAACGACTAGATAGAACACCATAAAGCGGGAGAGACCAGTCTTACTGAGGGCAAGGAGCTCACAGAATGTCTTGAGATCGACATTTGGCCCAAAGAATTTTTCGTCAGCGAAGCCTTGCTATAATTAGTAGGTTAGTTAGCTYTCCAGTTACCTGCGATTTCCCTGTGGCCATGGCTGCCAGGCTAGTCTTACTCTGGTATCTGAGTAGATAGTTATTTTTTCAGAAGATGCAAGTAGAGAGATATTCATACGGAACCTGAACCTGAGTAAAAGTTTCTCACCAGTAATGTTACATCATTGAGAACTTATGAATGTTTAAAAAAAACAAAAAAAAAAAAAAACACATTACAAATATCCGTCTTTTATGGACTATTTTGGTAATACTAGGAACTAAAAATATTGCATGACATGGCATTGAGACTTTTTAGAAAGATCAGCGATAGAAAATTAGTCTTAGGCCGATTAGTTATACTCTTTTGAATTTTTCGGAAATCTCAGTTTATTTAAGAGAGAGAGTTTCTATGGTAACAACATTAACTGGAAAGAGTAACATAAGRGTTCATACCAAACCTTATTGATCAAATTATGGTATGTCATTCAAGCCATAATGAATTCTTGCCATATTTCAATTCACGTATTTCGAAATAGTAGAGGAGAAAGTTCGATAAGATTACTGTATATTTGTTCGAAATATTACGTATTGTCGAAGTCAGCGAAATAAATACCGAAGCTACGGCTGATTAACTCGTCCGAGTCGCAATTTTCACACGAGCAAAAAAATCACAATAATTGTGTGAGATTTGCTAAAACTGACAGTCGTGAATCGAACGCACAGCTAGCATAAATCAGACATACTACTTAATCTTGCCATAAATACTGTTACAAAGTTTACAATGCAATCAGGGAWGATAAAATAAGATTCGTCATAAAAACAGTTCGCGGAAACCCCCCTTGGAATTCGTTATTTCATTTTCTGACAGCTTGATTGCAGCGGTCATGAAGATATCCTTTKTCATAAATGAAAAATTCTAATATAACTTTCATTGACACAAATAATGTTATTYYAAGGGTTCAAACGAAMCMAATTCAACAAATCATTTGAGGGCTTCCGTGAAAAACTAGTTTGTCGTTTATTTTTCATAACGGCCCGAACTCGTAACAGAACTTATGACACGAACTAGTATAATCTAATAGGTAAAGTTATGTACAAAAATTTATGCTACTTTCTAATGTAGAAGTGAGCCGAACAGAAGGAAGTCGCGACTAGGGCTTATTGGTAAGCATGGCCGSAATGAGTTAGAAATATTCTTAAGTGGCCTTAAGGGCTTATACTATATATGTAGGTATGAAAATATAATGTTGGAACAAACTATAATTTGGATACATTTAAGTAAAAATTGTACGACAGTAAGAGTAGAGGAGAAGAAGAAGAGTAAATAAGGTCCATTACTTGTAGATTTTTAGGGATAGGTAGGATTTGTCACAATAAGTGGAGCCAATAGCAGAAACTTCATTTATTTTTACATGAAATATTAGATAAAAATGTATATATGGCGCACTGTTGCGGTCTCTGTAATTGTGTGTTTTCTGTAAAATAGAGAATTATTGTAATCGTTTAATTTTCACGCGATTTCTAGTCAGTTTTTTTACTAAGCTTAATCAATGCGAACATATCTGTCAAGCTCAGAGGATCGCTAACATACTCTCTCGTACTTTTTCTGCTTTTCGGGGTTACAATGACTTGAGCTTTTTGGATAGTTAGATATAATGTAAGGTAATTGTAATGGCCTTCTCAACATGATAAGTTATTCAAAGTTCTGTCATAATAGAATATAGTACATATATCTCAATACTAAATTTTAAAACAGTCTTTAACTACGCTAAAAATGCCACTTCAGTGATCAAAGATCATCCGAAAATACGCTCTTCGGCCAACATCAGGTGAGTGAATTAAATAAAGATTAACAAACGCTCCGCACATAAACTCATCATCAGCTGATGGGCTGACGTGATGAATGGAGCAATATTGTCATTGAATGGATATTAGTATGGAAACGCCACAACCCGCAAGCACACCACAGCAATCAGCAGACGCGCATTGAAATTCATTAATAAATAAAGCAAATACAACAATAAATAATTGAAATCACAGAAGAAGAATTTTCTTCGAACAGCACCGGACAGCATCAGAGAAAACAAAGCAGCTCCGGCTGGACGGTCACTCAGTCAGCCACAACAGCCGCAACGTTGAGAAACTTTATACCAGTAACGGCAGGAAAAAAATTAAACAAGCGACCGYACCGCGCATCGCTGGCATTGCGACATACAAGTAAAACAAGCGGATAGGAAACCGCGCAATCAAGCGCGCATACAAATACACACAAACAAACAAACAGCGAAGTATTGACGATGGCGGCGCGCAATGATTTCCAGTTCGTTTCAGAGCGCGCGGCTTGCGGTGAACAGCGCGCGTTTCGCAAACGAACAAAAAAAAAGTAATCATAAAAAATAAAAACAAAAACAAAACGGCAAAAAATCACGTTTATACCGTTTTCATAGTCGCGGCGGTTTGTGTGTGGATTTTTCAAGAGCAAATATCTGTTTGTAACGCAATGCGATGCGCAGCGCTGTGCTGTAGAGCGAAGTGGTGCGCTGCGCTCTAGTGCGGTGCGGTGCGCGGTGTTGTGGTGCGCTGTCATGTGTGCTGTGCTGGAATATCAAGAGTACTTATACATGGAGTGAGCGCAGGTCTGCTAAGGCGAGTGGGGGAGTTTGGGATGCTGCGCGCGTTGCATGCGACTTGGAGTAGGTGAGTTGGCGCAAAATGTAGAGTGAAGTGTAGTGAAGTGAAGCGCTCGATTGATGGCCGCACAGTATGCTGAAATACAATATATACTTCCATATACACACATTTACACGAACACATTTGAATGTGTGTGCTTATGTGTGCTTAAGCGCTTGTGGTGACTGGCTTTAGGGAGTTTTCRGCGAGCGCTGTGCTATATTGGGCGCCAGCTACCGCAGCTACTCGCTGGAGCGCGCGCGCTGGCAATGAAGTTGTAACTTTGTAAATTTTTTATTGTCGTTTTATTTTTATTTTTTTGCATTGTATTTGCTTGCGCTTGAATTTAAATGCTGCTGTGGCGTATTTCGCGCGGACGGTTGTAGGAAGTAAGCGATTTTATTGGCTGCGAATTAATTTATAATTAATTGTTGTTGTTGTTGTTTTTAAGAGAATTTTTGTAGCTGCGCTTGATATTTACGTGCTAAGCTAAATTTTAAATTATTTTAATTATTTTTTTTAAGTTTCAAGTTGTGCGAAATAAGCCCGGTGAACTCTAAAAGCATAACTGATTTCTACCACTCGTTCTTTATAACG
>NW_017537083.1:24320-39835 GCF_001853355.1 Bactrocera latifrons | reverse complement strand
CAATACTAAAAACACTCATTCATCAAATTCTTAAGTAGGAATGAAAGCTGTCACAGATGAGCGAATAAAAGCCAATATTATATATTTGATATGCATACATGCACACACTTATTATTATGACATAATAAATCAGAATTTTAATATATGTACATATGTATATATTTTCTCATAGTGCCTAGGTGGCACGTAGGACCTCAATATATATAGATTAACACAAGCAGCTAAGTATGCCTTTATACATATAAACACCTACATAAGTATATATTCTATATGATTCAATACATCGCAGTCGATTATTTATTACACGTGAGCTATAAGGGCCACAAYAAAAGCACTCTCGCTGCTAATAGCAAGTCTGTTAGGGTCATAATGCCAAGAATGATATGTTTAATCATAAATAATGCGAACATTCATAAACTCCGCACTAATGCTCCTATAAAATATATGCCTGTTCTGTAAATAAATCAAATGCATGGACTTAAAGAAAGATGGAGAGAAAATATTTGAAGTAAGGGAAATGGGTGTAAATAACGCTTTTACCTTCCGTTTTTCCATGGTGTAAATATCATTCAGATTGTTAAGTTCTCGTTTTTAATTGCTATCTAAAAGGTGATCCATTTCAGTGTTGCCTATTTTGACACAGAAAACCACACAGAAACTTAAAACTTAATGGAGAATGTCTATTATTATTAGAAAGAAACTTCTTTGGCATATATTTTTCGATCATTATCTCCTTCAAATGTTGGCAGCGACTACGTCTCAGATGATACAGCTGTTGAGTCTAATTTTCGATAACTCGTTTGAGCATTTCGACTGGTAACTGGCGAATGACACGCGTGATTGGACCGTTGCTCCAAAGTCTGACTTTAGACTTTACATATTCCCAAAGAAACGAGTCTAACAGTGTGTTATCACAAGATCTTGGTGGCCAGTTGAGAATACCAAAACGTGAAATTATCTGCTCAATTAAGTGTTTCTCAATAAATCCGTTGATTGATGCGATATGTTCGAAGCGGCGCCGTCATGTTGAAACCAACAGTCGCCGCAATCACGAGCTTCAATACACGCATCAAATAGTTGGTTTTCTTGGCGTTCTCCATTGTCGGTTACGTTCTCAGCGACATCATTTTTAAAGAAATATGAATCAATGATTCCACCGGCTCACAAACTACTACAAACCGTTGTTGTTTCTGTATGAAATGAGAGCTTTTGAATCGCTTCAGGTTGCTCTTTGTTCCAAATACAGTAATTTTGCTTATTTATATACTCATTCAGGCAGAAACAGACCTCGTCGCTCAACTAAATTTAGCTCGAAAACGTCAGATCTTCTTGGAACTTTTCAGAAGCGCATAGAGCGAAGCAACGTTGCAACCTTGCGAAGGAGGACCAGCTTCAGTTCTTGCACAAGCTGTATTTTGTAAGCTTTTAATTTAAGATCTCGAAAATGTCTAAAGTCGTTCCAGTTAGTCCAAGTTTTTGCGAACGGCGGCGAATCGGCATTCCATGGTCTTCGTGTACACTCTCAGCTACGGTTGCTATATTTGCTTCACTGAATCACACTTCACTGAACGTGGTCCATACATTTGGTCGAATATTATACAATAATGGAAGCTGGGTCTTCAGATGGGGGATAGTGTTGCGAATAGTGCGCCTAGTAGGCCAATTATGTTGACTATAAGCTGACACATTCTTTAAAGAACGTGAATATTCGTACTAAAGTTGAGCTATTTGTAAACATTGTTTAGGCGTTAATCTTTCCATTACGAAATACCAAAACAATAGGGAACAAAAATAACAAAATAGCTTGACACGACTCACACAAGATCTGTTCAGAAAAGCGATTGAGAAAAGTTACTCCAATTGTTTGTATGGAAACTTTTTAGCTTAAGAATATCTGATATCACAAAATTTGACTTAGAATTTTGTCAAAGCATTGGTATAATTTCTGAAGAAATTATTCAGATCGAAACCATGTATCATATATGTAGATGCTACAAGAAAACATTTTTTATATCAATTTTGTTTTCTTTCAAAAAAATTGAATCAACGTATGTACTACGATTTTGACACCCTTACTTTTTCTATTATATTTTTTGTATACTTCCCTAAGGTTGAGACGACCTTTATTGCTTTACTGTTTTACTTTTGAGCTTTTTTTTAATGGCAAACTCCCAGCACGTAAGCGCATAAATGTTTAAGAGTTGCGTAAGCGGAAACGGAAACGGAAGTCAAACACATATGAACAGCAAAGTCATAAGCAACCGCAGTTTATTACAGTTACATATGTAGGACGCATGCACATAACCGTAAATTCTATAAATACATGCTTTTTGATGYGTTCCAGTAAGGAAATATGTATTAYCCGGATGGCAGCGATGAAAGTAAGTATTTCGCAGACATTGAAATAAAKTTGCTTATACATTTACGCATGTGAATGTATGTAAATGTATATGTCTYTAAATAAAAGGTATGTAAATAAATCGTTAAATGTCATAAAGAGTGCTTAGTAGCTGACGGGAGTATCAAGCTAAGGCACAAGGCGAGGAGTCAGTAGCTTTCTACAAAGCCAAGCACAAATCTGAAATAAGTCACAGCAATTAAATATTGCTTTGGTGAGGATCTCGTGCGCTTAACGATGAGTGCGGCAATAAGTAGTCCTTTGAGGCCATAAAATGTGAAAGCGTTTCACCGATTTGAATTCAAATTTTATTCAAACAGCGCAACTGTCACGGTTGCAAGCAGACAGTTACCATAATATTCCTGGCAGTCAGACTCAACTCTCTCTGCTCCCTTCAACTCACATATTTATATATTTACATACATAGAAAAATATATATACACGCTCACGAAAAGCAACAACAAACAGCTGAAAGCGCGTGAAAGGCAACGTCGGTCGTAAAAACCTGTTGATTTAATTTACTCGCATTCACAGCTGTTTCTTGTGCTTTTCTACCAACAATGTATGGGTATATATGCAACAACAACAGCAACGCGAAAGCTCATAAAAACTGRGTGTCAGTGATAAAAGTTTTCGCTGAAAACTTCTTCGCATTCCATTTGATGTCTGATTTAGCACTCGTGCTCGCCTCGTTGCTCAGCCATGGCATGCTTTGCCGTACTCTGTCTGGCTATGYCTTTTGCGACAGGCTTCAATGCGAAAATATGAACTCATAAAAAAGTTTGRCGAATTTCGCTACTCTTCTTCGCAGTTTATTGCTGTCTGGCATTAAAGACTTTAAAKTTGTTTTTGTTAAGAGTTGTTAGCCCATATTGTGCGCAAGACAAAGGCAATAGTCTGAAGGGAGTAGATRTTGCTGTAGCGTTCTTTACTTTCATATTTTTTGATCGAGAAAATTTTAGACTCTTTCATAATAATTTTTTCCTCCAAACTTTTGATAGGGRAATCAAACGGTTTTCTATGAGCTAAGCCATTATGTTAGTTTATGTTAAAAGGTCGATGCTATGAAGGATATCACTTAAGCGGCTTTAAACGCTGGYCCCTTGTGAGTCCTATAAACGCCTACATACTTCTATGTAATGGACCATAAGACCCTTGCAGGTCGACAAAGCRCTTTGGTTCTGTCACGAATTTGTTAAGACGATTAATATTAGGTAGTCGAAAAAGTCTTTTCGTATTTCCAATCAAACTTCAACTCATTTTTTAATATTTATAATGAATTTTAATGAACCAAAATGTACCATTTTTTGCCACTTTTCCGCTAGAGACATTATTCCATCAGTGTAAAACTTTTCTGGTTTCTCGGCGAAGAAATGCGAGAAGTAATTTTCACTGGCTTCTCTTGAAGCCAACTCCATTAAGGGAGCGAAGCGTTCTTCTCTTTTTTATACAAAATTTTCAAAATATATCTTGGAAAGGCAGTAGACGTGAAGCAGAACCAACAGTTAAATCACACCTTGAGGTGGAATAATTTAACATAACTTCATTGCAGACAAAATAATATAAGAGAACAGCTCCTAGGCTATCATACAAGAACACACAAACAACAACATCTTAGCAAAATCTAAGAATTAAATCAGTTTGTCAGCGAGTGAAATTAGAAKAAATGACAAATGGAAATTTGGGAGGCGAATGCTGAGAGTGTAGTAGCTTCTTTGCAAGGAAGGCAGATGCTAACTGAATTATGTTAACGGTATATATAGTAMGTCTAGAGAATGTGTGTGAAAGCGTACAGGTGTGACCTTCCTTCAATGTGTTTATGGCTGAGTTATGACCCCTGTAGGAAACCAACTACCAACTGAATTTATTATAGCAACTTTTGTACTCTTTACCGGCGGATTTAACTGAGTCCACAAAGAGAGTGACTAGAGCCAAAAAGAAAGAGGTGTGCTTAATTGTATGCTTACCATAAAAATTCATAAAATAAATAAAAAAATATTAAAATAATTATTGCACTTTAAGCTTAAAATTATTGTATATAAACTAAGGAAAGAAAAATAAGTTATTTAAAGAATTGTAATTAAACGTTACTTATGAAATGTTTCGAGTCTTTATAACATCTCAAAACTAATTATGCGAAATTGTCGTATTTTGGGCTTCAAATTCAACCACACTTCCGGGGCAATATTCTATGATTTCATTCTTCGACTACTGCTTAGGCCTTGCCATCTGAGATATCCGGCAGAACATAGAGATTGTAGACTTATTTTAAGGTTTTGAAGATGTTACATTAAACTTATARAAATTTAAGCTCCCAAAGATTTATACATGACTACATGTCTATTTAAAGCAGGTTTAGAGAGGATTTTAAAAAATAAACGAAAACMGGGGAGTTTCGAGTTTCATGTCTCGGACACAGTCCTAAGATAAAGAAAATTTGTAGGGGAAGTACATTTTAAACATCCAACTTTCTCTGCGATTGTTCAGCCTTTGCAAGACTAAGATGGGAACCTCTCGGTAGTGTTACCTTCGGCGAACCAGAAAGCATAGAACCGGCGTGCTAATTTGTCCAAGTGAGATCTCTCTCTCTCTCTCAGGAACGACTTCTTAACCTAACTCCATTAATTAAGTTCTGTATTTCAGCAATAGATCTCTCCAGGAAGATTAAGCCAACAAAAAAAAAAATGGCAGAATGGTGAACTAATTATTTTATGCTCTCAATTTGATTTCACGATATTCAAATTCAAAAATAATTCGAAGTCCGAAAATTGGAAAATGAATCAACCAAATCTCATTTCTGGAGCAAAGCATTGGATATAGGTGATCGACATAGAGTTGTGCTTTGATATTTATTTGAGAAAATATAATCATTCACTCAACTGTTTACAAAATAATATAAGTGGGATTGCTAGCAACAACATAAACCCGGTGCTAAGGTGTGAGCTTGATTTTCTGGAATATAAAAAATTCAGTTTTKCAAAGATCTGAGTTTAACCTTTATAGGACTTGCCATATAGGCTAGACCAAAACAGGGTATGCTCCATTAAAATGAGAGAAAAGCGGAGATGATATCTTGTTTTTTTTTACCTACTATAGTATAGTTAGAACTTCTAGTTAGTCTCCCAACTTCCAAAAACGACGAAGCTTCTAAAAAATTTTTGGTCCACCCACAAAAAAGTCGATTTTACTTTACAGTGTGGCATTAACTATAATTTTTTTTTTTAATGAAAATTAGGGCACCAATGAGTTCTGATCTAAACTAACCTACCCAAGAAAATACCAATCGAATGACGCTAAAATTTCGCACGAAGAACACTGCGTCGTCAGTTGGTTTGTAACTGCCTTTTCGTTTGCTCCTGCGACTGACACTTATATACCCTAGTTAAATGGAAATCAYACAGAATAAACGGTACTGCTTGTCAGAAGCAAAAGCAGCAGCAAAGTAAATGAAAACGAATGGAATGTGTCTGTGTCTGTGACATTRCGAAACGACACCTGTCTGAATTTTTTTGCATATATTTTTGGTTTTATAGGTGGTAGTGTTGTGGGAAGCTTTACGCGAAATTGTGACACTAAAACAACAACACAGTGATTTACTTAATAGATGTATATGTGTGTTATTATATATTCAGTAAAATGTGTGCGGCAGCTTCTGCAGCGGCTTTATTGTCTAGCTATCGACTGCTATTAGGCSCTGCTATTAATTTCATAAGGATGTGAACATAGTGGAATAAATTTATCATGATGCGTTGGAGTCAATTCTGCATAAAATCAGAAAATAAGCTATAATACCCTTTTCTGGTACATTTCCTACGGCGTAAAGTGAGTACAAATGTTTTTGAACTTGTGAAACAGGAAATGTGTTTTATTCGGCTTGCCCTCGTTTCACTGTGTCCATAGCCTTATGCCGCCACTGTCTTCTTAGCTGTTTTCTGTACTGCTCTTAATTCAATTCTTTTTACAATATTATTCTTTTTTGCATATTGTCTCAAAACTTGAATACTTTTTCGCATAAATTATGCCCGATTAAGGTGCAAGAATGGTGCAAGAATGGTTTGAATTGAATTTTCATTGTGTAAGAAATACGAACGCGAAACTAATTAATTAGTTTAAATAGAATAAATAATTTGCCGTTGAGCGGATGAGTATGACAAAGAATGGTTTGAATTGAATTTTCATTGTGTAAGAAATACGAACGCGAAACTAATTAATTAGTTTAAATAGAATAAATAATTTGCTCATCCTAATTCTTTTAGGTGCTAATTGGTCTAAATAAATTTAGAAACTTTTGGATTATAAATATTTTTTTTTCTAGAAGTTTTCTGGGATATTTTCAGCCTTAAATTTACTTAATTTATTTAGAGAGGGAGACAGCGAGTGAGAGAGAGCAAATTCTAGAAGATTTGTTGAAGTTCCTATCTAAGTTCCCAAACAAYACTGCCGCTATACCGTTATCTAGGATTTGAACGTCTAACAACTTAACAAAAAATCAATTCATGCGATTAATTTAAGCAAAAATATTGAAGAAATAATTAAACAAACTCTCCATTTGCATAAAAAATAAACGAATTCTTTTGAATTAAACCGCTTTCACTTTTTATAATTAAACAGTTCTTATCAGAATCATCTTGAGTTGTGTRCTTTGACTTTAAAGTTTGCCTTCAGCAAAACTTAAGCGAAAAGGTCCGTTTGTTTGTGCAAACTTTCACCTGTCTAACTTGGCAAAACCAACAATTCACTTTCTGCCCAACGTGCAGTACAGTACACATAAACATTTTCTATTTCCGTTGAGAGTCCCTTTGGCAATTTCAATAATTTCTTTATCGATTTATAGTGTACAACTACAAATATATACATACTTGTATTTAAATAAGTGAATTTGAAACGGAAGCAGGTAAATATATTTGCGTGTAGGGTGCGTGCCAGGTACATGGTCGTCTGTCACATCKTTAGAAGTTTAAAGACTTAGAAAGGTGAGTTGGTGCTTTCCAGACACATATACATATATAGTTAGTACATACGCTATTAAAAGGGGAAGAAAACAAATCGGAAGCGCAGAAATGTATCACAATTCAATATTGAAATGTCTCAATGACAAAGAAAGCCGCAATCTTACAGGTATTTGGTTGAATGTAATGTTTATTGAACTTATAAATTTACAACAAAAAATGTTAGCGAAAAGTTGCTTTGAAAGCAAAGACAACTCTTTCGAGTCGAACGCCAATTGAAATTAGYGAGCAGTCAACTTTGCAGATATTTTTTATTATGACAGTGGAAGGCATAGCATAGCAGTGCAATATTCGCGCTTATTTTCTGTACAGTAATCAATTTCCTTAACGGAACGAGACTGAAATGAATCCTTTATTGTATAATTGATGAGTACCATTAGAATCATGTGCAACAAAATATTCTATGCGGCATTTATGAGTGACAAAAGCAAATAAAATGGTTATGCCATACCAGTTTACAAACCCTTCGGTGTGCGTAATTAAAGAAACTTAAGTTATATAGTAAAMAAGTAAGAAAGKCCTAAGTTCGGGTGCAACCGAACAWTTTATACTATCACAATTGGCAACTATCAACGACGGGGAATACTTTTAAGTTTTAGCTGCGCTGAAGCGGGTCGCAATCCCTGCGCAGAACCATGGGGAAGAATGGTTCGCCTTCTCACTTCAGCTCGCCTTCAAACGAATGTGTTTTGGCTACCCAGACGACATTTGCTCTAAGACAAGAAGTCGTTGAGCTCCTTGAACCATATGTAAAATAATCGTTTTTGGCCACTCCCAAGAAGAAGAAGCTATAATGCCCTTCACAGCTGATTTTTTTATTTAAAAGGAGTATAAAACATCTTTCCCTTTTTGTGATCGGTCAGTTTGAATGGCAGATGCCTAATGTCGTGAAGATACCTTGACAAATAAAAGAGTTCTCCAAACAAGTACTTATGTTTGATCGTTCAGCATATACATAGATATAGTATATTACGGTTGGGGCAAAAGTTCTGAAGAATAGGTTCTTAAGCGCTCTCCAAGTATGTGCTCTTAATTGYAACGACAAGGTCYTCCGCCTTAGAARAAATCAAAACTCACTCCCAACTACTTGAAAATATGTCCTTTCATAGATTTTGTAGTGAGTTTATCATTGTTTTATATGGTAAGTAGAAGGGGTTGTTATTCCATTTTTTCGATTTTGCATTGAAACATAAGAATTTGTGAAGTCGTTCTTGTGATATGAATTTTCTACCCGATGCCTTGACTACTGTCCACTTGTGTGGAATTTGATGTCGATGCCGTATTTTTAGTAGTTATCGCATTTTTTTAACATAAAACTCATATGATCTGTCTCTTATACACATCTAGATGTGTATAAGAGACAGCATATGATGAGTCCACTTTCAACAATTTCACACAGTATGAGCAGATCTTAGAAAATCTTTCCCTAGTTGTGAAGTCAGAGTTCTTTTAATTTTTTCCCAAATATTAAAATGTAAAAAAATTGTTTTGAATGTCCTTAAGCATATAAAGAATTTTAAAASTATTTTCAATATTGCACGCAAAGAAYAAATCCGAAAAACTTCAACAGATATATACCGCAAAATTAACACTATCTTCCGAAGAGACCCAAGAAAGGGTTCAACTGACATTCTACGTGAAATTCAAGATGAATATAGTGGCCAACCATTCAAGAAAACCATTTCCCGGTGTTTGGTCGTTTCTGGACTTCACGGCAGGGAAGCACACAGGAACCCACTTCTGACTAAAATTCGTAGAAACGACAAGTAGGCTTTTCCTAGTCTAATTGGTCTAATACAACAAATCAACGGACGTATGTATGTCGTTTGGAACGATGTAACAAAAATGAATCGCTTGGGTACTGATGGTCGAAGGTATATTCGCCGTCCAATAATTCAATAACTTGATCGTCGTTATGTTTCACGCATAGCTGAGTATGGTGGAGGATCAATCATGGTGTCGGGATGTTTTATCTGGAATGGTATTGTTCCACCTCATAAGATTAATGGAATTTTAAACATGGAGAAATGCGTCGACATTTTAAAAAAATGTCATGTTGTCATGTGCTGAGGAAAATTTGTATGTTAAAAGGAAGTTAACAATTCAAAGCATACGTCTAAGTTGACAACACAGTTTTTTAATGAAAATCCTATCAATGTTTTGGAGTGGAAATCGTCCAGCCCAGACTTGAACTTTATAGAACAGCTCTGGGTGGTATTAAAATAGCCATATGCACCAAAGTATCCCAACACAAAGTCTTATAACGTATTTTCGGAATCGAACAGAAAACCAACAAAATACTTACTAAAAGTACGGAAGTTTTTGAGATATCATTATTTTTTGTTGATAAAATATTTTCATTTCCAATTACTTGTCACACTCAAATCGTTGATTCCAAATGTTTTTGTTAAAATCTTACTATTAGAGTTTAAGTTTAACATAGGTTTCAATAAAATAAGTGAAAATACAATAAATATACGCGATTTATTGGAAAATAACATCATTTAATCAAAATAGGTGTCGTTTCTAATTAGCTGTCAACGGCTGTACATAGCGAACAGGAAAATGATGAATCGAGAGAAGTCGAGTTTTACTTATTTATTTTATTTATTATTTGTAAAATAATAATACAATTATTATTATACATTAAACATAAGGAACACTAGCTACAGAGGCTTTCAGCTCAGAAGTCAAGTTTACTTTCTTAAATTGTTAAGATCAGAAAAAAATCCATGAAAAATAAATTTGTTTTCAATTTATTTAATTATTTATTTTTATTTTCGATTGACGAAACGAAACTTTAACCGCGTAACAGCATTAGTTTGTTGCGAGTTACAAAGGCAACACTTACAAAATCATCAATCACTACTGGTCAATGAAGCTATTTGTGTATCGAAAAGTGCCTCACATATTTTATGACTTATTTCAAATATATTTACWTAGCTAAGCAATCACATGACGACCACATAGCCATGGCCGAAAATGGGTCAGCGATTTGTAAATGAATTATTCATAATAACTGTCTCTTATACACATCTCATGACGACCACATAGCCATGGCCGAAAATGGGTCAGCGATTTGTAAATGAATTATTCATAATAATAAGGCGCAGACAAAGAATGACCCGGAAAACCACCCTTCTTACGCACTGGCAACATGTCGTATACAGAAAACAGTCCAAGCGTGTGTGTGCATGTATTATATATAGCGCGGTTGTAAACAGTTTTTTTCACTTCTCGCCGAACATTTTTCCAGTTTTTCCAGCGCCTTTACGTGACAACAATGTATCATTTTGGGGGTAAATTTAGGCCAAGTTAAGCAAGTAGCACACCGTAGCGCTTTGTTTTGCCACAGTGCAGGGCAAGAAACAACAAAATGTGGCAATAATAATAATAATAACAATAAATTTGGCGAAATGCAGGCAAGAGGGGCTGGAAATAACGGAAAAATATTACAAGAGAAACGAGCGAATTTGAGGGCGGATAGGTGAAAAGAGGAAAAATTATGGTAAAGACCAAACGTGAAATTGTGGCAACTTTTTTGTTGTTTCTACACTTTTTACCAATTTCAAGTTGTTTACATGTATGTATGCTGGCGTGTGTGTGTGTGTCTGGGCATATGAGGACCTATTATGTCAACTTGTTGTGCGACACGAGACACGCCGGTCGACTGGCAGTCAAAGACTGATGTTTTGGATTTGAAAAGCATAATAAATAATAATGTGTAAACAAAGCGAAAAATTCGACGACAATATTCATACTTGCAGAGATATACATGTGTGTGAGTGTGTGTCAGCTTTTTGGATTATTGCGGTAATTCATTAATTTTTACGCACACCCATTCGCTTAATTTGTGTGTGTGTGTGTGTGTGTGTGTGTGTGTGTGTGTGTGTGTGTGTATCACTTAGCTTGTTTTGGTTCACCGCGGTGCAAGCGCCCAAATGTTGGTGAAAAATTTTGGGTTAATTTATGCGCTAAATGTGAACGTACGCTGCTCTGTATATAAAGCGACTGTTAACCCTATGCTTGTTGTTGTTGTTTGTTTGGGGTGATTTTGAAGACGTTAACACAGGCGTCGCACGCTTTACGGCAATTTCGTTATTATTGCAATAATTTATTTTAATTTATTTAATTTTTTTTTTTTGTTTTTGTGGCAACACTTTCTATAAGGCGTTGAGCTGTAGACATTGAACCACGTGTCTAWGTTAACTGCAAAGAATGTTGAGAAAAGTATAGTAAATTATTATGTAAATTATATACATATGTACGTATGTTTGCAAATTAATGAGTGATAACAATAATTCCTTTCGTATTAATGTTAACCGCCTGATTGTGACATTCACCACAGTCGCATGTTAACAACACATCGAGTATATAAGTGATAAATGAATGTGTTAATTTTGCATGAACTTCAAGCAAGGATTACTTAAAARCATAATTGTGATATTATTATGAACGGAAAAGGCAATATGTTCACATGGTTGCATCGAAGCTATAATACCGTTCACAAATAAAAAAGTTTCAATACAAAAACTCGATTTTGTACGACCAATTTGCATGGCAGCTATATATATGCTATAGTGGTCCGATCTGAACAAATTCCTAGAGGATTTTACCGTTATAGTAGAAAATAATATGTGYCGAATTTCATGCGGATATCTCATTACAAAAAAAGTTTTCTCTACAAGAATTGGATTTAAAACGATCAGTTTGTATGACAGCTATATGCTACAGCGGTCCGATCTGAACAATTTGTTCAGAGATTGTACCGTTGCTTAAAGTAATMATTTTTGCCAAATTTCAGTAAGATATCTCTTCAAATAAAAACTTTTTCATACAAAAATTTAACTTTTATGTTCAGTTTGTATGGCAGCTATGTGCTATAGTGGTCCGATCTGAACAAATTCCTAGAGGATTTTACCGTTGTAGTAGAAAATAATATGTGCCGAATTTCATGCGGATATCTCATTCCAAAAAAGAAGTTTTCCCTACAAGAATTGGATTTAAAACGATCAGTTTGTATGACAGCTATATGCTATAGCGGTCCGATCTGAACAATCTGTTCAGAGATTGTACCGTTGCTTAAATTAATAGTTTTTGCCAAATTTCAGTAAGATATCTCTTCAAATAAAAAGTTTGCATACAAAAATTTAACTTTTCCTGTTCAGTTTGTATGGCAGCTATATGCTATAGTGGTCCGATCTGAACAATTTCTTCAGAAATAATAGCATTGTCTTGAGCAATAATGTTTTCTAATTTGCGTGCGGATATCTTGTAAAAACAAAAAGTTTGTCATATAAGACCTTTATTCCGATCATTCAGTTTGTATGACAGCTATATGCTGTRGTGGTCCGATATCRGCAATTCCGATCACTGAGCAGCTTCTTTGAGAGAAAATGCTATATACCAAATTACAGCGCAAAATCTCGAAAACTAAGAGACTAGTGCACATACAAACAAACCGAAACCACATGACTAACCGGCTTAAATTTAACATACATTTTTGGGGTATAAAAACAATAAAAACGAAAAATTATAAATAAAAAAAAAATTAAAACAAATTTAAAATAGAACTAGCTACAGAAAAGCCCTACATTTCAGCTAAAATAATAGCACTCGAAGCGTATACGAACACGTTGCCTGTTGCTATTTTTATTAGCAATTCAACGATGCCGTCAGCTGTCACACCCATTTAGGCAGCGCAAGCTATATGTATGTGTGTGTATATATGTATGTATGACTTTAGAGATAAAAAAGATTTTGAAATAAGCAGAATTAAAGCAATATATCTATACAWCTCTACACATAAATGTCTATTTACACACATCCAATATATATTTATATGTGTGTACATATATACAGTCGCATATAAAAATACACTATATATCTGTGAAATCTTGTCGAAAAAATAGAGCATCTAACAAACAGCGCAACAACAATAACAACGCGTATGTTTCTCAATTATGAAAATTTCGAAAAGTTTTCGAAATACGCTGGCAGCTAGCGGCCCGTCGCGTTACGTGAGGTCAAGCAAGCGAAGCATGTGATTGAGAATTGAGCAAAAGCAGAAATACAAAAATGTGAAGCTATACATACATATGTACATATACATATATGGTACTAAAAAAATMTATGTATGTGTAACTAGGCATATTCCCCAATTTAAATTAAGAAACATCTTACTTGTGCTAATTTTAAAGCTGAAGGAAGTCAGCGGTAATACCTGCAAGCTATTAAAAAGGTAATACCCAAATGAGTTTTATTTTTAATTTTGTCTATTAAATCAAATACTACTATGAGTTAACGATGCGAAATACTAATTTGTTCATAATTTTAAAATTCTTAATTTATTCTTCACAATCTATGTCGTTCCCCTCAAAGTAATCCCCTTTGCCCTCAACAAACCTGTGCCAACGTTTTTCAAATCCTCGAAACAGTTGTTAAAGTCTMTTTCTGGAATAKCCTTCAATGCGCATASCGATTCACRTTTAATCACTTCAACTGACTGAAAAATGGTTTTCTYGRACCAATCGTCYGAAATTGYTGAATAGCCAGAAGTCACACGRAGCTAAWTCCGATAATACGGTGGTTKCGGCACGATACTRRTTAAAAATTTGTCRAAAAACTCACGAAGAATGAATGCAGTATGATTCTTTCGGGATTCAGACATTATCGTGGTGCAAAAAGCAACCATTATTCCGGCCTCCCYTTACGAATAGCTTCGCGTAACACTCAAATAGTATTCCGCGTTGACAGTTTGGTTGGTCGGAAGGAATTCGGAATGCACCGCACATCAATAATCCAAAAAAAATTCAAAATAACTTATAATAAGAGTTTTGACCTGCTTTGACGTGGTTTTTTTTGGGTTCGGCTCACCTTTGCACGATATTCGGCCGATTGATCGTCGGTTTCCAGGTCCTAAGCAGAGATTGTCCCGAAAATAATAGAACTGATAATATTCCGCCGTGACTGTACTTCGAAGCGTGCGCGCACAAAGTGGATTACGTAAAGTGCGTTCCCTAACAAACGAGCGGCTGGTCAGTGGTCTCCGAGCACATGGAGAGTCAGGACGAACATTTTCAAGCGACGTGTTTCTGTAAGTGGTGCAAGTCAAAAATGCAACGTTCATTAGAGCAGAGGTACGCGTTTAAATTCTGTGTGAAACTCGGTAAATCTACGACAGAGTCGTTGGATATAATCAAGCAGACTTATCCAGATGTTGCTTTAACAAGAAGTGATGTGTTTCGGTGGCACCAAGCCTTTTCGAGGGTCCGGGAATAGGCTGCTGATGAAGATCGGAAGAATGAGCAAATCCAAAGTGAAAACTATGCTAATTGTCTTTTTTGCCATCAAAAGTTTCATCCACTATGAGTTTGTTCCTTTTGGAAAAAACGTCCACGCCAAGTTTTATGTGGAAGTGCTCAAGATAATCAAAGGAAGGGTCAATCGATTCCGACAAGACATCGCAGCCGATTAGAAGTTGCACCACGATAACGTTCCGGCTCACACCACCTTTCTTGTGAACAGCTACATAATCTAGGCCGGCATCCCAACGCTTCCGCAGCCACTCTACAGCCCCTAGATGTGGCCCTTCTGAGCTGTTTTTGTTTCCTTGCCTGAAAAAACTGATGAAAGGGAAGCATTTTGGGACGACAGAGAGGATCCAACCAGCATGCACCTCGGCTTGCAAGGCAATTCCGGAGAATGCCTTCCGGGACGCCTTCAATGCTGCATCGACGCGGAAGGAGCTTATTTGAAAGTTTTTATAGTATTGTACCGCTTGTACTTTCCGGACAAGCCTTGTAGTATTTCTTCACAACTCACCATAAATTTCAAGAGTTTCGGATTTAAACAATCGTGTAAAGACTTACGCCTGAACAATGTTAAAATCGTTCAACTTTATTACGAAAATCGTGTGATGTCACATCGTTTCCTGTGGGAAATCTAAAGTCTATGGAGACACATACATGTCATTCGTCAGTTATCAGTCGAAATGCTCGAACGAGCCATCGTATTGTACTCAACGGATGGCGTATGTGAGACGTAGCTAGCCAACTTTTAAAGACATAATCTTCAAAATATAATGAATTTTTTGTGTTTTTCTTTAA
>NW_017537083.1:22690-24175 GCF_001853355.1 Bactrocera latifrons | reverse complement strand
CTTAGTCGTTTAGTTCTTCGCGAATATATTGACCGAAAAGTACGATATCTTAATACATTTATATATTTTTTCAATTCATCTCGATATACTTACATATTCTATGCTATTCTATATATGTATAATACATGCTGAAGCAAATTTCATTTTAAAGGGCATTTTTGGAGACTTTCCCACCATCTTTTTGCTCACCGTTTTAAATTRAAATCCGCGATTAGCATGAAATCAACCAAAACCCAGCAAGAAAAGTTATWAAAATGTGCCCATCACCGTAAATATAATTTGTTTTCTTATCAAAGCAATATCTCCTTTCATATTTAAGATTTGCAAACCTTGAGTGTCTTGTCCTTAAAGATTCACACGAATTTAACATCAAACAAACGTCATAAAATTCAATAAAAATAACAAAAATGCTGAGGTAAGGGTGCACATTGAACGCGGAGACAAGGCAATAACYACATACATATACTTGCGACATAAAAACATAAAAACACACATACAATGACAGCGAGAAACAGTTGCCTTCGAGTGACAAAACGTCATCGACGCGATGCCATCGGCAAACGCCAAAGCAAGGCGAGCGCGCGCAGGTACGACGGCGAGATGACAAGGGCTAGGACAGAGAAACACACACATACACACACTCACACTTAGATTTGAATGCTTGCATATATGGATGTGTGTGTGAGGGCAAACGGCTGACAGTTGAAATAAAGCCGGCGATAAAAAAGTCGAATGAAAACAAGTAATGACGTCATTGTTTTATAATACACATACACACATATACATAGCTACAAAATTGTGTTTATAGCAACATTAAGAGGTTACAGAAGCGACCAGCGGGAAATTTTCAAATCAGCGCTAACAAATGCAACAACATGAAAGAAGAACACAGCGAAAATTACGCAAACATAAAAGAACCTTCAACTGCCGCCATACATTMRTATGTACATATGTATGTAGATATGRTTTCCTAACAGCGGCATARAATGTGAARGCGTATACGAGACATATACATAAATAGGTATAAAAATATACATTTATGTGTCTATAAAAAACCATGCTCTTATATATATCCTGATGTGTCTTTATGCGTGTTTCTACAAGTGCATTCCTCAATCCTTATATGTTGATAAATATGTATATATTGCACTACATATAATATACAAGCCAATCGGCAATTCAACGGAGCTTTTTTGTGACGTCACTTCGAAAAGTGCAGAGAGCACGCGTGTGAGCGTGTGAAGCTGAGAGCGCGGCAACTTCAAACTTACTACGAAGAGCAGTTATTTTATTTACTACCGTTYGTTTGACCTGATTTCGGCAAGCTTACAGTGTTGTGTAGAAATTCGGAAAATACAAATGTGTGAAAGGTAAATATTGAACAAAGAAGGAAGTGAGAGAGTGCACAATTATTGCACACGGCCGGTTCTGGGTGTATCTAACTACTCAGAAAGCAGAAATAACATTTAGGAAGATGAGTGGTAA
>NW_017537083.1:17094-22057 GCF_001853355.1 Bactrocera latifrons | reverse complement strand
AAATTTTTTTGCAGTTATTTTTTTTACAGTAAAATTACTTATTTTCAAATTACAAAACACCTTAGAAAATTTCGTTTGGCTTAATAAGGTGGCAACTTTATTTACTGTTTTTAAAATTTTTCTGCAATTATTGTTTCTAACCTTAAAATAACTATATCACGGGAATATTTTGATTGTTTTTTTTTTAATAAGGTGGTAACCCGATTTGTTAGTTTAAAATTTTTCTGCAGTTGGGACTTCAAAAAAATTTAACAATTTTTCAAATTAAGATTTTATTTAATTTCAATATCAAATTCTTGGATTAGGTTAGGCGACTTTTTACATACATAAATTCATATACAAGCTTCCTAAATAACTTTCAATGGTTAGTCAATTTTAAGATACAAACTTTAGTTCTTTCAATAATTTTTAAATTTTTTTAACAGATGGCAATATTACGAAAAATATCTTTAAAAAAAAGTAGCTTTAACTCTTTTGTTTGATGCCATTATTCTAGCCTTTTAAGTTTCTGAAGAATTCAGCGAAGTTATTATTTTTCAAATAGGTGGCAACCCTGAGCAAAAAAAGTTCGCCACTGCAACGCCTTATTTTGCTAGAATCATATTGTATGAAATAAAACTTATTAAACTTATCAAATTTTAAAAGTGAAAATTTTAAAGAGATGGCAACTCTACGAAAATATTTTTCAAGTTTACAGTAAAAACCTCATAGTTATATTAATATTTAAGTAGCCTTTGTGTTTTATTTTTTTGTTTAAGTGCAAATTTTAAACAGATGGCAACTCTACAAAAATATTTTTACTATAAAGTTTCTTAAACCTCCTATTTTGAGTTGACTTTTAATTATTTATTTTTACATAAATTTTTCATCTAACTGGCAGCAAACTAACTCATTTCGAAAAATTTATTATTGTGAATTCCCTTTTTTTTTTTTTTGTCTATGATTTATTTCTCTTAGAATCTTATAATTAGCTAGTACTTCATGACATGGGACTCCCCATAATTCCACTTTATAATCTGACATACTTTCTCTGTACACCCTACCCTCTTCAAAACCGAAAGCTTACCAATAGATTCTAACCTAAATTTTGCTAATCCATTGATTTATAATATATACCCTTCCAATCCGAATTATCTTGGTCACATCTTGTATATTATACCCTATCATCAGAATTACCTTCATCATATTCCTATCTTCTTACTTAGGCATTATWTTTTCTATCACACCAATCTCGCTTTATTTTAACTTAATTTTTCACATAGTAGGTATTTTAATTAATTTTTTATGGAATTCTACCGTAATATTTTGAGTAAGTAATAAAATATGCTAAAACATTATCACTGCAAATCCTAGGCCCAATACCCGCAATGCACGATTCGCTTTGAAAAGCTCTCACACGGAGAGTTGAGAGTCGGCAAATATGTATATTGGCACTTCGCACAAGAAAGTTGYTGACGAAGCTATGAGTACGAGGTATTCGTATGCTTACGAGAGGGAGCKCGCACCGTGCGGCCATTGGCCTCGTGAGCGTGCTGCCAGCGTCGCTATCGCCGCGAAACGCAAATGCAGTCTGCAAATGCTTACTAGGTGCAGTGAAAAAGGAAAACAAAAACAAAACAAAAGTAGAATACAAGTTGGAAGTGAAATAAGGAGGGAATTGAGGTGCATTATATTTAGAAAGATTGCTGAGCAAGAGAGTGCTGGGAGAAGGGAATTGAATACAACCGWGAAAAGCACAGCCGACTGGCCATGCAGGAAGCGCGCCTCCAATGGGAATGCTTTTGCGGGACTTAATTTTTGATCGCATCTTTCGCATTGCAGTCGAGTGCACAAATTCCGAGCCAAAAGGCAAACACACCCACTCATACAAAGCCAAAATGCCGGCTATRCGTCGCTGCTGYCGCCGTTCACAAAGCTAGCTGCAGCAGCGACTGCGGCAGCGCGTCGACGACCGACAGCAGGAGGAAAAGACCGCAAATAGCTGCTTTCAACTAACGGAAGATTCATTTCGGAAAATTCAGTTCATAGCCGACAAACAACGCGTGCAGACAACGACGGAAGCGAACGGCAAATATAAAAATAAATTTCTTATTTTTTTTTTTGGTGAAAAGGCAAATTGCCGCTGTGTTGAGACCAGAGTGTCTAAATATATATGAATGTGTGTGTGCGCGTACAGCTTTATGCGTTATTCTAATTATAATCTGCGAATATTGAGCAAGGCAAGGCATAAAAAAAATTAAAAAAAAAAAAGAAATCAACAACAGCAACACAAAAATTAGAGCACCGGTGTCTATTTTCGAAGCGATAATTTCACAAATTTACGCGAAAAATAATCAAGAAAAGCAAAATAGAAAATYCACGCACTACAAAAGCAACAACAACAAGCAGGCGAGCACGCAGAAACGATTATTGAAACATATAACGGTAAGCGGAAATTGCACGGCACTCAGCGGCCGTTTGTTTTGGCCGTTAACGGTTTATATCTTGCGAACGTGAGTTTGGTCGCTGGAAAGCGCATTCGCCGGCGCCGCGATTGTGGTTTATGTGCAGTGAATTTAGTGGTAAAAACACACACACATACAACGTTAAATAGTTAAAAAAAAAATTTACAAAACTACGCCAAATACGCAGTTTTTGTTGTTGCTGCGGTAGGTGGCAAGCATTTCAAAATTTTTTTTTTTTTGCAATTTTGCGCGTAAAAGCGTGAGCACTCGGAGCTGCGTGTACGTGAGCCGAAAAGTAAGTGTTTGTTTGCTGCAGCATTAAAAAAWAATGTGGCAATCCTGTAATTGAAATTGATTATTTTTTAGTAGYGGTGTAAAAAATAGTCCGCAGCGTTCCAAAATGCCTGTAAAATATCATAAAAGTTTGTTATTTCATAATTAATTAAAAGATTGCATAAAACGTATTTTTCAACTAAATATAAAGCAAATGTATTGAGAAATAATACTTGATAGTAGGTATTTTGAAAAAAAAATATTATTCAATTCAAACTAAAATATTAGACACGATAACTGCAAATATTCGAATTTAACATAAATATTTATAACTGATATTTCATTACAAGCAAATTTATGTATATATTGCCATTGATTCGGCGGTTCAAAACCATGAAACTAAGAAATAGAAAATTATCAAAAATCAAAGTGTATTTTTGTCATGAAAATGTAATCTACTATATACCATATTCGACAAAAATTTTGAAACTATACTTTAAAGTATTACGCTATACGGAAACAACAATTTTTTTCTGGCTAGTGGAGCAAACTAATTGTTTTCGACAGTTAGAGTCTTCAGTAAAAAATGCAATTTCTCAGTTTTTCGAAGTTAGGCCTCACAGTCGAAATAGTCGCCTATGGAAACGACAATATTAATCGTAATCTGKAARTGATTARTCATTCAARTATAATACTATGAGCAACAAATAGTAAGGCTTCAATTAACTCAAAACSTTTTCTSTGRAGCGGTCGTTTTTGAGTKYGCTGAATAGCTAGAAGTACCACTGAACTAAACACGTTAAAATTTGACAAAAAWCTCACGARRAGTCAATCCAATATGCAATGCTGCATTACTGTGTTGCAAACACCCAGAGTTCCTGGCCCATAATTCCGATCTTTTTAATCTCTAAATCTCTAATAGTATTCTTTGTTGCCATTTTGGCTAGTCGAAAGGAATTCGGACTGCACCACACCGCAATAATCGAAAACTGTCAAYATAAACTTRWTTTTTGACCTGCTCTGACGAAAATTTTTTRGCTTCAGCTCACTTTTGTAGCGACATAAGTATGGTCGATTGATTTCATCGCCAGTAATAATACGTTTCAAAATATCCCGGTAGTCGGAAAGTATATTTTCACAGCGATGTTTAGTGATATTAAAACCTTCATACTTCCACTTTTCTTAGGCTCAAATGATCTTTAAAATGGTTTTACTTATACTTCCGATATTCCAACTATTACAGTATGATCTCTGTCTATTAATCGTCGTTTATCAATCACTATTTCTTTTTTTTTTTTTTTTGACGTATTAGTCTTCAGCTGATTGCTGTCCTCGACGTGGTTTGTTTTCAGCGCATTCTCGATCCTCTTTGAATAATTTTTACAAAGCAAAAATACTTGCTCGCGACAAAAAATTATCACCGAAGACTCTCTCCAATATTCTGGACATTTCGGCACCAAAAACTTGATTCCACAATCATAATTTAATGGAGCTTCTTTCTTGAATAATTTCACTCATAGCAAAAATCGTCGAATGCACTTTATGTACTTAAAAAAAAACAACTAAACTAAACTACTGAATTTGGCACTGACGTAAAAAATAAAACGTCATGCAAACGTAAAAAAAGTAAATTTTGACTAAGGAGATAAGTACAGATTCAATACAATCTTATTGTATAAATCTTTCTTTTCAAGCATTTCGAGTTTTGAAAGTCTTTCTTCACTTTCTTGAGATGTGTCAAGGATGTTTTGTTAGACATGTGGTTTTCAGTAAAAAATAAATAATAATGTTATGTTTTATCTTAYATAATATTAGGTCTTGAAAATAACAAAATGATTTTCAGCCGGGAGGTCAAATTTTCAACCACTTTTTGTAGCATTAGGGCCGTATTCCCAATTCCCCAATTAGCCGCAGAATATTCTCTTCCTAAGTGTCAATATGTCTCCGGCTTATCTTTGTGGGAAAGCGACTTCAAGGAATCCCACAAAAAATAGTACATTGCTGTTAAAACGCACGATCTTGTAAGMCACGCTACAGTCCCATCACGCGAGATAATGCTCTCACCAAAAAAGGGCTAAGTTCGGGTGTCACCGAACATTTTATACTTTCGCATCAAATACCATATTTGTGTAAAGTTTTATTCCGCTATCATCATTGGTTCCCAAGGTATATATTATACAGAGAAGGCATCAGATGGAATTCAAAATAGCTTCATATTGGAAAAAAACGTGGTTGTGAACCGATTT
>NW_017537083.1:10164-15853 GCF_001853355.1 Bactrocera latifrons | reverse complement strand
CAACCGTTATGTGAACAAAACTATAATACTCTCTGTAGCAACTTTGTTGCGAGAGTATAAAAATGTACATAAAAAGGATTATTGTAATACCAAGAGTAATAGGTATATTTGAGGCTAATTGATTTTTTTTTTTTTTTTTTTTTTATATCTTCACAAATGATGCAAGTATTCAGTTACTTTATTACGTTTCGAGACTCTCATGTTATCCACCAGCAATGATGTTTGACATTTTTTTGTAGTTCCAATAATATGTTATATGAAAACAAGTTCAAAAAGCATATATTTAGTAAACATATTTAAAACAAAAGTGTTTTCCAGCTGATGTAAATCATAGTTTTTCAAGATCATATCGCCACTCAAAAAGCAAAACAACGTTTCATCAAAAAAAAAAAAAAATCGAAATTGAGTTTATCCTTGCTTACGATTCACTACATCATATTACATATATGTTGCATAAAATTTTAAGCTTGCCCTGCCAGATATAACCAGTATATAACCGATATATAACCATTTTATAACCACAACTCAAATTTTGTTTCAATATGAATGGTTTCTATTATAGCCGTTTTTCTTCCCCTTTAAACTAATAAAAAGCGCTGTTACGATATTTTGCATTTGATGTGACGATATATAGCTTGTAGTCAACAAATTTGTGAAAATTTCTGTTTCTTCCAAAATCAATATTCATATACTTTTTCTAATGAAAAAATTAATAGAAAAAAAAACTAAWTTTCTTGAAATTTACTAGAAAAAAAATATATATTGCAAATCAAAAATATTTCTGCTACAAAAAGTTTATCAAACATGTATTGTATTTACTTCATTTCAAAATAAAATCTATCAGCTAGGAGCTATCTATCTTTGTTAAATTATGCACAATACTAATCGTAATGTTTATGTGTTTTCTATACATGAATCACTCCATTGGAATTATAAACATTGAGAGGACAGTTAATTGCCAACAAATATTCTAACGAGCTTCAACACAGCAATCAATCAGCAATAAATGTAGAATTTCAATGTAAAATAGTTTCGAATTGGCATTGGTGTATTTGGTTATAAACAACCAAGTTTGTATATACAGGCAAAGCTTCACCACAAATACATATACACACTCGAGTGTGAGTTGAGCGAATTGAACTCAAAATTCGAGCGCATGCAACAATTGGTTTTTACACACACACACACATACATTACACGTATTCGCAGACATATTTTCACATTTTCACACATACTCACTGCTACCTGTCTCTTATACACATCTAGATGTGTATAAGAGACAGTACATATACACACTCGAGTGTGAGTTGAGCGAATTGAACTCAAAATTCGAGCGCATGCAACAATTGGTTTTTACACACACACACACATACATTACACGTATTCGCAGACATATTTTCACATTTTCACACATACTCACTGCTACAGCGCGCTGAATTGCGCTCAAAAGCAGACTACATTAAACAAAGCCATATAAAACCTACATTACGTATACGCAGCGTACAACCGCAAATACAATATTACCATAAACTACAAATATTCTTACTATTGTCAAAGTTTCATTGTACTCTTTTCATATTACTTTTATTCATTTTCATTTTTGCTGCGAAAAGTTCATTGCGCCAGAGCCACAAGTCGGCGCTGCTCACATAAATGTGGTCGAACCGCAAGCAATTAGCACGCACATGTGAAAATAAACAAGCTAGAAAAACACAATTAAAGGGTGTCACACAAGTTCCCTAAACTAGAATGTATATACAAAATAACTCAATGGCTTTCGTGTGCGAGGATAATTATGTTGTTAGTCAACAACTTTTTAGTGGCTTCGGCAGTCCGTCAAGCGCCGCAATAACAACAAATAAAAAACAATAACTTTCTGTGGCAACAAAAACTTACACAAAACAACTACAAATAATTTAACAGCTTTTATTTTTACACCAAATGCATTGCCTACATAAAAGGTTTGAAGCCCCCAAGAACTGTTATATTTGTGTGTCGGTGTATGTATCAAGGCAGAACACAGACATACATAAGCACCAGTGTTCCAATTCATTAAGCACGTTAATTGCAATATTCGCTTTTATCTGCGTGGCGTACGGCCACTTCGCTTTCAGTTTGTCTTGCTTTTGTTTGCGTTCAGTGACTTCTCGAGCTGCTGCGGTGGCGTTTTCGGTGAATAGTGCGGCATASGAGTGTTGTCTGTGGCATCGCCTTGGTGATGATTCTTTCTTGTGCTCACTTGTGGCTACAGCAGTGATTTTATTGTTGTCTTTATGCATGCTGTAAGTGGAATGCAAGGAATTCACTAATTTCCGAAAATATTATTTTTGCTCAATTTCCACTCCAATGCTCCTTAACTATCTTCACGAATAATTAAGCACAGCGAGACTTTGTAAAGGTTTGTAGTTAGTATTTTATTGACAGTAGAGTCGTAATAGAGCGGGGAATAAGTTCAAAGCTTGTTTCAAGGAGTAAATTAAACCTTTTTGKTGAACAATACGAAAAAAATGTTTCTGCATGACACCTATACGGCTCGATCTGCACAATTTCTTCGCAGGTTATATCAATGCTTTGGCAAATATTATATGCYAATATCACGTCAAATGGAAAAGTTTGCCATACAAGCTCTAAATTTCGATCGTTCAGTTTGTATGGAAACTATATGCTGTAGTGATTCGTTTTAAACAAATCCATCTGAGATTGTAGCTTTGCCTTATACAATAACGTATGTGAAGTTTCGTAAAGATGGCTTCTAAAATAAAAAAAATTTTCATACAAGAACTTCATTTTGTTCGATCAGYTTGTATGACAGCTATATGCTAATGTGATCCGATCTGAACAAGACTTCAGGCACGTATAGCGCTGGGATTTTATAATAATTGGTGCATATAATACGATTTTTTATACAAAAACTTGATTTTTATCGTGCAGTTTGTATGGCAGCTATATGCTATAGTGGTGCGATATCGGCGATTATGAACAATAAGCAACTTCTTGGGAAGAAAAGAACGTGTGCAAAATTTCAGATCGATATCTCACAAACTGAGGGACTAGTTCAGGTATAAGCAAACAGGCGGGCACACAGGCAGATGTATATAGCTAACCTGCTCGGCAAGCTTAATGCACTTTATTCAGATCAGAAAAGCTTCTAATTAAATGTAAGAAGGCAAAGTGGGGAATTTTTTACTACTTTCTGAGCTTAAAGTACCGTTACTGTACTCTGAGAATTTGCGTGTCCTGCCCACCCGGCCAAAAGTAATTTTTTGTTGTCTAATGCATATGAAATCTTGCCTTTTCATGTGGATATCGGACAGCTGGAGCGTTAATTTCGACATCTTCCTTTAGAGAAAACTCTCACCTTATATCTACATAACCTGTAAATCGATTTTAGCTGCTTAGACGCTTCAGTATACGTCCTTCTTCTTCCTTTTAATACCGAAAATTTTCAGAATAAAAAAATTTCATAATTCTTGAAACACCTATATTAAATATATATTAAATCTATCTCTAGGGCTCAGAGAAAAAAAGTTACTCATACGCCAAGGCGTAAAAATATCTTTAGTGAGGTTTGTACTAATAAAAGTTATTCTCTTCCATTGTATCGTCTATTTTTGACACGACTCACTTTTTAGATAAATCGTATACTAAATATATAACTCTCCGATACTACTTTCCATCTCAGATCCTAGAAACTTAAATAAAACAAAAAATGTTATTCATACGCCAGGGTGTGCAATTATCTGTAGTGGAGTTTGTACTAATAAAAGTTAATCTTCTTCATTTGTATCGGCCATTTTTGACACGTTTCACTTTTTACACAAATCTGTATTATATATATATATAAATCCGAAACGGATCGAAAATCATCAAAATTCTATTTTATCTAAAGAACCGATTCGAAGTTCACATATGACGACGTTGCTATTTAATTTTTGTATATTAATTAAATTATTATTATTTTTTTTTTGTCCTCTTCATATTTATGAAGTTAAATTATTAACTAATATCTCAAACAAATTTTCAAAACAAATTTAAAAATATTTTATATTTTTAAAAATAAAAACTAAAAAAAATCTTTATCCGAAGGAATACGCACATATAATTTTTTTCTGTTTGTCAACTTCACACATTAGAATCAAATTATTTAATAAACTTATAAAAAAAATTCTTCATAATTTTTATCATATTTTATAACACTGAAAACAATTCCCATTAAAATAATATTTCACCACAAATCACTTCAAATGCAACAAATTTCATTTTACATACAAATAGAATTTTTCTTTTCTGCCAAATATGCTAACTTGGCCTCTAACACTGCAGTCAAAGCGCCGCACTACAAATTCCGAGGAATGCGCATTTTTCAACGTTGTTGTTATTGTTTGTGCAAACGCATTATTACTCATAACACTACTCATAGTTATCTATGCAGCAAAGTGGAATGCCGAGGCTTTCAAGAATTTCTTCTGTGATAAATGCACAAAATCGCCTACACACCATGCAACACAATGCCGTTATTGCTTATGATTCATAGTTGCATCGGAGATGCGCTGCGGCAAAGTAGGCCATTTCTGAGGCATAGGCTTATTTATAAACACASAAAAAAAGATAGGCGTGTTTATAGTTAAGTCTAAGTGTGTTTATCTGTGTGTTTGTTAAGTGAAAGTGTTGTTTATTACATGGATGACACATATTGGTACGTGGGCGTGAGGTAGGCGCAGGTGGAAATTGTGAAATTGCGCTACAAGGACTTTCGAAGCATATGGTACGAGATGATTTCTGGGAAGTTCTATTATCATTTAATAGACACTTTTGGAAACATGCACAGCTTCGCCTTTGTTATATTGAACAGAATATTTTACAGGGCGCTCAAATGTATGTATGTAATATTTTATATTTAATTTTTATAAGCAGAGCAATATTTTATACCTTTTTTAAACTTTTTTAAAATATTTTAAAATAAATTAAAAATATTCATAATTTCCCATATAAATTCCCCTCAGCAAGAGGAATGTTGTACATTTTTATTTCAATGCATTTGAAGGCCATAGTTACACCCAAAATTGCAAAAATATAATATTTCACTTGAGAGCGCCTGCTCACGCAACCACTGCTCCAAGGCACCACTCTTTTCAACATTTTTGGCAAATATTTGGTGAAAATCACTGCAAGTTAGATCTGGAGAATGCCTCTGCCAATTGCAATGCTGCAATGCGAAGAATGGTGCGCCAGCAGTCACTTGGCGCCGAACGGGCAAGAATGTGCAACAAAATGTCAATGACTAGTTGCAAGATAAATGAACACAATGAAATGGACGAGAAAGGAAAAGAGAAATTGAAGCTCTGTTAAATGCGCTGATATACACACCAAGGAATATAGCATAGTGTGTGTATATATGTATGTGTTTGTGACAGAAACGCTTACTTTATACTCTAATATAATAGTTTTACAAAAGAGTGGCATTTTATTGCATAACAAATGCAATTTGTTGTATTAGTGGTCATTGATGGCAATAAAATTGAAATATTTGTCCAGCAAAATGCGAAATTTCGATATTATGCGACCGCAACGCAGCAATATTGTTAGAGATTTATTGTGACTGGCACAGAGTAGCATTTTTCAAAATGCTACGGTACATTTTTTGAATGAAATAAGCAGAAAAATTACAAAAAAATTAAATTAATTTAAA
>NW_017537083.1:0-9244 GCF_001853355.1 Bactrocera latifrons | reverse complement strand
TTAAAAGAAAATAATAAATAAATAAAATTATTATCGTTAAATTTAAAAGTTATGCATATAAGCATATGATTCCGAGCGTGTGGACAGATCAATGGTTTCGACAAATTAGCAGCTTCTTGGGGAGAAAGGAACATATGCAAAAATTKAAATCGATAACTAAACAACTGAAGGACTAGATCGCATATCCAGTCAGACGGACGTGACTAAGTCGATCATGTTGATCCTTTATTTATTATTTTTACATGATCTCCTGCGTTTTCTTTTGGTTGTTACACGCTTTGTGGCACAAAATGTAAAGTGGCATAAAGTCTCTGACCTCCTTGCTCTTAGGAAAGTTCATCTCGCTGCCATGGTAACCATTCTTACTTGGCATTGTCTAATTGTCCCATTTTGYATCATGTATGAGAAATGGCGAGGGTGGAATTATCTRSACACTTTYTTCTCAACTGTCCAACTAMTGCSAGATTGTTGTTGAAACATACCGGTAGACACAATTTCRGTAAATCTGGTGAACTGATATTAAGCGCCTTAAAGCGATTCATCAATCAATGAAGGTCTGATGATTCATAGCTAGCAGTTTCGCGAGTCACCAAAGACCAGTCTTCAGAGAATTTTCACTACTATCTCCACAAATGGAACCCGTCACTCCGTTATCGTGGCCATACATGTATCTGTACTCTCTAAAGCACCCATGGACAGTTAAATATTGTGTCATTTAAAAAGAGCCTAAACGAAAGGACGATGGTTGCACCGGCTTATTAAAGATGCTAACAGCTGGATGGATAGAAATTGCTCATGATGATAGACTGTCCATGGGTGCTTTAGAGAGTACAGATACATGTATGGCGGTGCAACCACCGTCCTTTCGTTTAGGCTCTTTTGTTTTCCTTCTTTCCGTTCTTCTACAGTTAATGACCTGCCGAGAACTTTTCTGATATCATATACTGTTTCAAGAAGCCATTATAACTGGTGGCATTATACTTGATATAATGCCAACAGCTTCGTGCSATATGGTACGGAATGAACTGGCTACTCTGATGGCGTTTAGTCTGAACAGAGGAAATCATTTTTTAGCATATATTTTATGGGTTAACGCATGCCTCCATGCTGGTTCCGCATACAATATTATTGATTGGGTTGCTTTTGCTAAAAGCAACCGTCTGTCTTGGCTTGGCCCACCTACGTTGGCCAGGATTCGATTTTTTTCAGATATTTCACACGTTATTTCKATGTGCATCTTCTAGTTGAGTCTCACATTAATTATCACACTGTGGTAATTGTAAACCCGTCAATGTTACAGTAATGTGTGTAWCATTGTGTAAATGGTTGCTACTTCTTTCTTGCTCGTTATCAGAACTGCAMGATATCGYCATATAATATATTCCAAAGCATTGKACCCAAAACAGATACTTGTGGTACCCCACCAGTCACATTATATCTWTCATCGCTACGCCAGTTTTGTATGCCTGTCGGACAGATAGTTYTTTACAATATGCCGGAGTTTTGAGATTCTGTAACGCTCGTACTATAGGAATCCAGTGCAAAAAACAAACACGTGTTTAAAAAAACCTTAAGGTGAAAATTTGAATTTCTTTTACGACAAACAATTGTCAGTTTCAGACTTTTGATAAGAGTTAGAAACTAATTTAAATTTATCAAATCTCTGAATTGTTCTAACCACTTAATAGCAAGACCTTCACTCCAAAATTCATCACTCAAGTACGCACGCGAAATAATTTTCCGCTTAAGGAGGGTAAAATCAACTCTTCATCAGRTACAAATCATTAAAGATAACCTTACTAAAATTTCAGCTAATATCGRAACTAAAAATGTATATGTCAAAGCCTGCAAAAGATCAGTTTAAATCTTTCAACATATTCACTTTATGCCGCTTCATTAACTTTCACTAACAATAATTTTGCACATCAAAGGCTGCTCGCATGCGTTACTTGGGCACATGCAACTAATGCAAAATATAAATTGAATTAATTAACCGTTAAATTTTGTCGAAAAACGTTCAATTAATGCGAAATTTCAAAAGCCAGCAKAGCAGCTACCTTCCGATATGAGCAAATTAGACTTGCAAACTAGATTAGGAGCAGTCAAATGTGTGCAACAACAAAAAACAAAAAAAACATTTAGGCGGGTAGTGCTTAGAGTTACGCATGCGCCAACAACGCTGCAGCTGACTGCCTCGAAATTTTTAATTGAATTGTGATTAAAAATGCTCCTACGTCAGTGGAGCACGGACGAGTGACTATGCAAATCAGCGGCAGCAAAGCACAACAACAACAATTGTTTACAAAGCAAAGCCATATTTGGCCGACACTGAGTGCGTGTGTTTTGTTGCTGTTGTTGGCTTCGAATGACAGCGCCAGTCGGGCGCCGAGCATGCGGGTAYATTCACACACACATTCACATATACGCACTGTCAATGGCAAGGACGCTTGTAGCTGCAACGCTGTGGCAATAACGGTACAACTATACTGCTGCAAGTGCATATGCTTGTTGTTGTTTGTTGCACGTTCGTTATTATTGTTGGCTTTGCTACCGTTATTAATGCTTGTAGTGACTTTGTGTCGTGTTTTCCGAAAAGACATGCATGCCTTGCCCTTTTTGGCACCTAAACAAATGCCACGAACGACAAGCACACGCAAAGCAATCTCACATAACGGCACTTTTATGTTGGCAAATATGTATATATGTATTCGTACTGTCTCTTATACACATCAAAGCAATCTCACATAACGGCACTTTTATGTTGGCAAATATATATATATATATATGTATTCGTACGTGCCACAGCATATGCACAGGCACGCAAAAGTTTCCAAAAGTTGTTGCAGAATTTTTAAAATTTTTTTCTCACTTTTTTTAGTTTTCCCCTCAGACGAAAAGTTATGGTGAAGCATATTCCGTGGTTTCATTGTGTGCCGGCATTATTTTCATACTCTCACCATTGTGTGGNTTTTAGTTTTCCCCTCAGACGAAAAGTTATGGTGAAGCATATTCCGTGGTTTCATTGTGTGCCGGCATTATTTTCATACTCTCACCATTGTGTGGCATAATTCACTTCGCCAACAACAGCTGAGGCGGTMTTTTGTCTCCGGTGTGCGTTTATTGTGCACACAGCCATGAGAATGTTGCACGTTGTTGCAAGCGCACCGGTACTCAGGCGAACTTTTGTGTGCTACAACAATAACATAATCAAGTATCATGTGTGTATATAAATGTGCACATATATTTTACAGCAGACTGGCTGTAAGACCGGCTGGCTAAGCATTCGTTTCAACGTTGCAACAGCATTGGCGCTGGGAAGTTATGAAGTGACATTTGAGCTGTTTCTCGGATTATTTAAATACCAAAAATGTGATATGTTAGTATTTAGTATGTATGTATGTATATGTATAYACATATGTGCAGTCATGTCGATTAAAAGGCAAGAGCTGGAAGCTGCATTCTGCGCAYTTGAA
The DNA here is from genome assembly GCF_001853355.1 of Bactrocera latifrons. NCBI lineage: Eukaryota > Metazoa > Arthropoda > Insecta > Diptera > Tephritidae > Bactrocera > Bactrocera latifrons. The sequence goes on along the minus strand of NW_017537083.1, from coordinate 5,771 downwards.
TGGGTGAAACATTGTTAATTTCCTGTCATGTTTTCGATCTAAAAAAGTAAAACTGATTGAATGCTTCTTCTTTTTCAGCATTTCCCTTTCACTTTTTTCGAACAAAAGACGCAATTAAATGAACCTTTCTATTCAACTAACTGAAAATTTATAGAAATGGAAATAATTTTAAGAATGCAAAAAAAAAATTATTAACGGTGGTAACCCTGTAAATTTAATTTCATTTTTTTTTCAGTAAAATTCAGTAAAAATAATTTTTCGAAAATGCCAAAAATAATTTATAAAAGTGGCAAACCTCAAAATTGTAAATGTATAGAATTTTTTTTAGCAAAAGAAGAAAGTATGGTAATACAATATAATTTGCAATAATTATTTAAACATGTAAAAAATAATTTTGTAAAATGTGGCATCCTTTAAAATTGTAAATATGTAGTATTTTTTCAGCAAAGACAGAGCGTATATAAAAACAATATAATTTAAAAATATTTTTTTTAAATGCAAAAATTATTCTATAAAACATGGCAACCCTATAAATTGCAATTGTATTATATTCAGCAAAATAGGCAAATATGAAAATTCGTCATAAACTAGAAATAATTTTGAAAAATGCAAAATATATTTTTAAAAAATGTGGCAACACTTTAAATTTTAGCTGCATTATTTTTACAGCAAAGCAAGAAAGTATGTAAATACAATATAAATTAGCTATTAAACACAAAGTACTACGAAAAGATGTATATCTCATATTTTGGCATAAGGTTGCCATATATAGGAAAAATTTAAGCATAAATATTAAATACACACTATAAAACATACTGCGAATAGTGTACCAAAAATAAGGCTTTTGAAAAATGTTCAAAACATATACATATACATRCATATGTACATGCATACATAGCGACAGAGTTGCCACCCACAAAAAAAACTAATGAATTTCGTGCCAATTTTAGTTAAACTTASGCCAAATATTCTTTGCGTTTATAACATGAAAAAATGTTCGATATGTTATACATATTATTAACTCGAAATATCTGTATGCATATATAAGGCACACCTCTTTCGGGACCATGCACAATGATAGTATGCTGAATTTGCGTAACAGTACACCTACGTACTAAACCCTAACTCCGATTTCAGTTCACTGATACTACGGAACTGCCGTTAAGCATTTACTTGCAGGACCAAGCTCAGCCAAAAATGGACTCTTCATGTGCACCTCTCTGGACTGTTTTCGAAAATTCGTTACCTTTCGTTTTRCCAATTCTTCATTTTATTCCGCAWGAGTTTGCATTRTATCATGTGGTKCACAMAATTCTCTGAAGTCACATGTTCACTGAAWATAGTTTCTATATCGCTACTCTCTGCTTCGAGTTTCGGGCAGWAAAAGAAAATATGTTGCGCGTWTTCCCTGCCATTACCTGAAAATGGACATTATGTTCCGTTATCATGACCTTATTTATGGAGATATTGTCGGAAGCATCCGTGACCGGTCAGGTATTGCCTCAGGCAAGTAATCTGTCTCGYTGTGCTTTCTCGCCGCCTATGCTTGCATCACTCCAATTAGAATTGTAGTACAGGATATTCTTTTCTGCCTTTTTTTTAGAAGGCTGCACCTCGAGAACAGTTTGAAATATCGATTTGATATTTTAAGTATAAACTAKCGAAAAATAAGAAAAAGACTTTTCCACAATAAATGTGCTCTTATCTTAATCAAAAACGAGTTTAAAGGTCAGATTTTTAATGGCGGAACTTCTGTTTTGTTTATCTTTATACAAACTACCAAAGAAGCAGTAAAGAAGTGTATAAAACCATACAAAATGATATTCCTATTCCATCCATTTTGTCCACGTACGTTTTCAAGAAAAATAACATTGTCGTTATATAACTCAAAGTCCACGAACAAAATAAGAAGACGCGTGTTTTCCGTGCTATTAATTTTTCTTAATTTAACATAATAATATTGAAGTCGAAGATATAATTATTGATTTACCGAAAACTAAAGACCGACAAGAGAGGGTTTGGATAGTTCAGAGTATTGTTATCACGCATATCGTCACCTAAAATGTAAACTAATTTAACATCAATTTACGTAGGTTTATAGGTAGAAGCCACTTAAATTGAACCAAATGGGTGTTTTGGTTATAAAATGTTATATCTGACAGGGGAGGTTAAAATTTCAAAATATATATACGTAAAATGATGTAAAAAATACTCGATATCCATTCTATTCTCTGTAAAGACGGAAGTAAGACCAAATATTAGCTAATAGCTTAAGTGCAATTGCCTCAGTACAAGCATTCTTTCGAACACCAATTCCGAAATGCATTGTCACGTTAAAATTCAATTTTACTTCAGAAGGTTCTGTTCTAGACATCATACAAATATTTTCGTTTTTAAGGTGTTAGTATTTTCTTTGGATCTTCTGTACAACTACGACTAGTATCTAAAGGCAGTTACTTTCACACTTTAGCTTAAGGATATTAAAAAGCCAAAAAACTTCATAAATTTGAGAATTTATCATAATCCAGCCGACGGCAACTAAAAATAGCTGCTTATTTACACCTCATTGAATAAATAATTTTGCTATGCAAATACTTGCTTGCCTCCATCCAAATTGCTKTTTATTCTCTCTATTTAGCTCATAAGCGCTTTGCATATTTAATCAGCGAAAAATATAAATAATATTTTCTTATGAAAAAAGAAAGTCATGCTTTCCATCACTCCCGATTGCTTAGTTATTATTTATCAGCAGCCTGCTTAAAATAAGCTCCTCATTGTTAACTAAGAATTTGGTAAATTTTAATTCATTTCACTTTGMCTGCGCGTACCCTTTTTTATGTTTTCCCAGCGGTGGCCTTCAGTTTGATTTGGCTGCCATTATGCTGACGACGCTTGTCTTGCTATACTCACTATACTATATAACTCAGTACTACTATATAAACTCAGTTTTGCTTTGRAATCACCCTTCCACTTTGGCTTTGTTTGCGTAATTCGCGTTCACCTCTTGTCACAATTCGTTCAGTTCCTGTTATTTACGCGTCTTTGCGCTGCCGCACCTTTTAACTCCCGCTCCTTACCTTGTGTCAATGTATGCTATCTTTGACTGTGCTATGTTAAGTTATGCCATACTCTAATGGGCTCYTCAGTAACTCCTGCTAATATTCTTRTTAGTGACTAAATTAAAGTCATATCAGCGTTCATTTACTGTCTACAACAATGCTCACATACATCTACGCTGTTATACATATACACGCATAAACATACAGCTACTCATATACGTATGTACATATTTGCAGTAATTTCCCCCAATTGCCATTCAGTTTGCTCTTCACCTTGTCTTTAGTAAAGCCCTCAAACTTTTGTGTCACCAATTTATTATTTATTTTACTTTTTCCTTCTCTCTTTCGTGTTGTTGTTCTATCATTAGTCGCCCTTAAGTTAATATACCTGACAAAGTCTTCCAAGCCAAATTAGCAAATTATCTTTTATTACGTGCATTTATTTCCTTTTATGTCTCAATAAGTGTGTGAGTGCAATGCTCAAAGGAGTACTAGTCGACGGAAAGAGACTAAGCTGTTTTGGTGGGATACTAGGCCCATTGGGAACTTTCAGAGTGAATGAGGCTAGTTTAAGTAATGACTGATAGCAGTTTGCACATGAAAACAAGGGTTAAAAGAGCGAGAAAAATCACATCTAGATGTGTATAAGAGACAGATTTCAGATTTTTTTAAAATTAATTTTATTTCATTTTTTTATTATTTTTTTCTTTCTCATTAATTTTTTGTTATAAAATAAACCTAATAAAGAAATTTTTAAAATAACTTCAAGTTTAGTTTTTAGAGATCACTGAAATATTGCCAACAAAAAAGTTTTTATTTAAAGTTTTTTGAAGATAAAACACAAAAAAAGTTAACTCTGCTGCACCGAAACTTCATAAGCACTAAAGATTTCATCATACAAAAGTTTGACTTGTCAGTTTGTATGACAGGTGCMTGCTATAGGGATCCGATAACGKCGGTTARGATAAATGAACAGCTTCRTGGGGAGAAAACGATCAAATCGATATAGCTCGTGAATTGGGATTATAACGCCGCGCACTCGCAATATAACGGTTTAGTTAAAAATTACTTAAAGTGCGTCAGATATACAAAATTTTACACCTGAGATGGACTGAGATGGAGTGAACTGGCTTTGTAGGAGCTAGTGTTAAATTGGGACGATCTTCGTGATCATTTGACATTCTTTTCTTACAGTGCGGAAATGGATGAAATTGGAGTCTAACGACGCCTACTTCCATAATACATAATTATAAATTCGATTTATACAAATAATTTCTTGTGGTGTGCCACCTTATGACCAAAAATCGTATTACAACTGTTCAACGGAACATGTGAACTTCAGAATCTATTGATRGCTTTTTACCAAGAATATCGGTCAATGTGAGATATATAACTAAATTCAAGGAATATTATTTTGTAGACATTGTACGCCTAAATGTCAAAAATGATTGAATCAGATAAATAATTCCCCTAGGCTCATATACGTAAGAGAATGATAATGGAAGTTACGACAGACTTTATAACCGATATATATTTGAGACCCCATATAACTAATATCCTCTKCTTCCTTATTGWACCTTGAGCACCTTTCTCTCGARAACTYGTAACGCCGACTCATTGGATGTTATCATCGCCCATGCCTCTGCACCATATAACAGGATGGGATAATGAGTGACTTATTGACTTCTCAATTGCCTACTCAGTCCGAAGTAGCACCTGTCGGCAAGAGGCTGACGTTGTTGACGTTGACTTGGTTCCAATATAGACGATATTATCTACAATTTAGAAGTTTTGACTGTCAACAGTGATGTGTGAGCCAAGTTGCGAGTACGACGACTGCTTTTTTGATGACAAGAGATATTTCGTCTTGCTCTCGTTCACTATCAGATCCATTTGCTTCGCTTCTTTATACATTCTGGAKAATGCAGAATTAACGGCGTGGCTGTACACTCTTATAGACGATTGCACCATCTCTATTCAGTTCTGCAGCTCGWAGCTTTTCCCTAGCAGTAAATTGAAGAAATCGCACAATAGGGAGTCGCCTTATCTGAAACYTCGTTTGGTATCCAACGGCTCGGAGAGGACCCTCACCCCCCCTCACCTGACGGAGCTTTTAGTGTTGCTCAACGTCAGGTTACATAGCCGCATTAATTTTGCGGGGATACCATATTCGGACGAAGCAACTTTTTGTGTTGTTTCAGAGATGCGCCCGCATTTTTAAGACTTGTTTGACTTAGTTTCATTGACTCCTACTTCTTTAAACGAATTTTGCTCGAAACACTGTTGTCAGAAGGAGGAAAATACGTCCGAAATGGGTAGACGGAATGTCTTGTAATATTGACGCGATATTTTTATATTCGCCAAAAAATTAAATAAGGAATTTTTGTGAAATTTTTATTAATATTTTATAAATTTTTTGAGCCACTGTGAAGCCAAAATTTTACATTAAAAACGACCTTCATACAAATATTTGATTTAACAAGTAAGGAAAGGCTAAGTTCGGGTGTCATCGAACATTTTATACTCTCGCATGATAAAGTGATAATCGAGACTTCAGGCGTGGTTGTGAACCGATTTCACCCATATTTGGCACTTGCCATTAGGGTGTTAAGAAAATATTATATACCGAATTTCATTGAAATCGGTTGAGTCCTTCCTGAAATATGGTTTTTGGTCCATAAGTGGGCGACGCCACACCCATTTTCAATTTTT
>NW_017537082.1:191039-205480 GCF_001853355.1 Bactrocera latifrons | reverse complement strand
ATCAACTTGAAAATTTAAGACATATAGGTGTTGTAGAATTGAATAAGACAATTTGAATTTTTGAAACTCGTGAACCCATGTAACCCCTTAAAGGTAAAAAATACTGTAGATTATGAGTTCAACCAAAAGGCCTAGGTAAGAAGCGAGAGTTACTTAAAAAGGATGATAAAACTTCAAAACTTTAAAGAAAAAATAAAATTATCTAGTATTACAGCTAATTAGTCAAGATATTATCCTTGAACTAAAACAACACCACAGAAAGCGAAATTTATTGAATATTTTAATACAAAGAAGGAAAAATAAACCTCTTATGCCATTGAAATTTTAAGCAAATTTGGAATATCTATTTAAATTGTGAACTGCTGCCGAATGTCTTGCTTCTGAAATGATGGCATGCGTACTCAGACAAACTTGTGGGATGAACAAGACCATGTATGTACATGTATCATAATTTGAGAGTTTAGGTCGCCTTTCAGAACATTAGCAAATGAAGAATCCTTTGATGATTACCTCAGGGTTCACGCATGTGCCTGCATCATAGGAAATCCTTGCGACTAAGTTATTCTGCAAATTTTTATGGAAAATTCTAAATTCCAGATATCTGAAGGCGTATGCCTTTAAAATTATTACCAACAAATGTATAGTATACAATTTTAAGTATTCATTAGTGCAATTCAATTTTGTCTTAGTTCATCTGGAAATAAATTACAAAATTTCAAAACAATATATTCGAGGATTAATTCGAGATCTGCCAACAAGGGGACTCACAACTTGTCATAACGTAACGAAAAACCATAAAATCATAAATTTGTATACTTGTTCAAAAAATTGTTGTTGCATTATATACAAAGATGAGTTTACACAATAACAATTCTCAACGGTATGTTTTCAGTTCTTTATAACGTATAACTTTATTAGAAAACTCTATCTAAAACAAAATTTATTTACAATATACCTCAGTATGTACATATGTATGTATATGAAGAATATGCGAATGTAAAAGAGTATAGAAATCTAAATAAAATAGCGAAAACAAAACAATACGTACAACACAACACTTCTGAGAAATACATGCACTTCAATAACCCTACAAATTTTACTTTGAAATAAATAAAATAAATCACAGGATACCTCAGAATTTGAAATACAGTCGCCATTGCACAGAATTTCTTTTATTTTACACACACACACACATTTCACAGTAAATGTATTGCGCTGCAAGCCTCAACTCACAAACCGAAGCGCCCACAATACGCCCATTATGTAATGTAGGCTCCTCCGCCAACCTACGATACTCATTATCATGAACAACAACAAATTTTAACAGTCACATATTGTGCCATTTGCATTGTTGTACCCCTTCAAAACGTTGCTTGGTATTGGTTGCTTGACTTGCGTCTACCGGTTTGTATGAATGTGTGTGGGTTAGTTGATGAGTGCGACTGCCGCCATGCGAACCAGCAACAAAACGGCAACAGAAACACAAGTTTGGCATAGCCGAGAGAGAGGGTACTCTCAGAATGCGGCCAAAGCGATGGCAAAGCTTTTGGTTGGCTACTACACTGCTGCTGCTGCTGCCGCTACCACCACTACTACTACTCGTGAGGATGCCGCAAATGTTGCTGTTGTCGCTGTTACTTTTCCCTTCAGGCAGCTGAACAATCATTTGACTGAGTGTTGGTGTTGGGAGGGCAACAAGCCCTTTGTATGTATGTACATTTTCAAGTTGAAAGCAGCGCGGAAATCGCACACATAAAACCCAGAGAGGAACAAGAAGTAACAGAAACACATGAGAAACTTGCTGGAGAATTACATTCGGTAATCGTATTTTGGAAATGTAATTTTTTTAATGGTGAATTGATTGATAAAGAGTATTGTTTTGAGTGTGAAATAATTTTATTTTTTTTTATATCGAACTTGCTGCTCATTCGAACTTCTTGGTATTGAGTGTTTATAGACCTGTTACCTGTTTAAAGTGATGTAAATAAAATGAATGACTTGGAGAGGTAGTAACTGTCATAAGTGCCCGGAAATGAATGACGAGATTTCTTAAATTATCTCGAAGTAATTATTCAAAATTTCATGTCGTTCCGGTGAATATTTTCGAATTTGACAAGGCGTTTCAGAGTGCTTGGAAATACAAGCCCAAATTTTAAACGCATTTTTCTCAAAAAAGGTGTTTTCAAAGTCCGTGATCAACATTACCCGAAAATGGCTAAGCCGATTAGTCTCAAATTTTAACACGAACTTCTCAAATATATTTTTTAGCAATGAAGGTTTTTTTTATATACAATTTTAGCTCGAAGTTTTGGCCCAATCTTTTGGGGTTATGTGAAAAAGGGGTTGATACAAAAGTTGTAGATCCTCTTATTACCTACAACGTTGAAATATAAACTTTAATCTAGTTTTGGTGAAAATTAATAAAATAAAATATCAATCAGAAACTTCCATTTCTAACCAAGAAGTTGAAAATTTTTCAGAATCGCCGATATTGGATCACTATAGTATATAATTTCACAGATTAGGTTACGTTAGATGGCTGATCAAAGATCGCACGTGGACGACTATATACAGTTCTTTGTGAGGCCGTAGAAAAGAAGAACTCCTGTGTTCAAACTTACAAAAGCGCTTAGTTGGCAGAACAAATTTGCACAGGCGTTTGATTTCAATTCCTGCCACCTCGGAACGCAGGACAGTCAAGGAGTAAGTATTGGGGTGTTCTATCCTGCCTTTTCTTGCTAGCTCAACAGCTTTACAATTTCACGCAATTCCGCTGAGTGCTGGCACCCATACCAGTTTCATCACAAAGGTACTTGATGCTTTGAGTTCAAGGCTAGTATCGCCGCTCTATGCTATCTTCTCTGAAGGCTACATTCCGCGGCAGTATATCTACTGCAACCTCGGCTTGCAAGACACTGCAATAGTCAGTGAGTCGGGAACTGGAATTGATAGGAAGATCCTGACAATAAATCCCTCCACTAACCTTTCCCCTTCTGTGAAGCTCGCAGTCATTTTCCTGCAACCATTTCTTCCCACCTACAACTCCCTTGCCGGTATATAGGTATGGTAGAGAAGGAACCGCCAGAGTTCGGTTTGGCGACTCCATGATCCAAGTGATCCGGTATGAAGTAAAAGGGAGCGAGATTTCCGAATGTTCGGACAATTCTTCTTTTATTAAAAATTTAGTTCTTGTAAGGAATAGTTTTTTACTAAGCGAGATATCTTTAGGAAATTTGATATGGATTATTGTGCAAGACAACAATAAGATGAAGAAATTTGTCAGACCGGATCACTGATATAAATAGCTGCAATAGAAACTGAACGATCAAAATCAATTTCTTTATTTTGTTTTATTTTTTGTAACCCGGAGCTTTCTACAGTAAATTTCTATTTGTCCAATGTTACCAAAACCATCAAAGTCTTGCCGTGGAACTGTAGCGTACCCACATTAAACCAAAAGAAGTCGTAATGACAATGGCGACGAATGTAAGAGGTAACTACCACAAAGAGCGCGCTTTAAAATATATACTCCCAGAATTGTAAATAGTTATTCACATACATACATATATATGTATGTAATCATGTATATATCGTGCGAGAATTAAATACATACACACATATGTACAAATACAATTATAACACAAGGTGAGCATGTCGGCGGCAGAGGCGCAACCGACTGAGTGAGCAACTTTGTATACAGTGCCCAAAAACTTGAATTTGTAAACTTTTTTAATTACACGCCCGTCCTTCCGACAGCCAGCTGTGTCAGCAGCCTACTACAGCACCATCACCGTCGCCGTCACCGTCACCAACTCCACTGCCAAGCATTGCTGTCGTTTGGTCTTTGCTCTTGCCATTGCTAAATGTTGGCGATTGCCGCTGCGTCTGCTGCTGCTGCGGCTCATTGTTGTTGCTGCTGTTACAGTTGCGGTGGTTGTTGCACAGTATGTAGCAGCCAAGAAGAAACTCCGTTGACAGCAGCAGCTGCGAGGGTAGGAGTAGGGCGGTTGCCATTTCAACCCTCGTACGACACATTTACTCGCTCGCTCGCTCACTCACACGCCTTCCAATCGCATATATGAATGTTTGAATGTATGTGTGTGCACATTGAATTACTTTTGCCTTTAGTGAAAAGTAACTGTGTGTGAATGGCGGACTGACTGGTTGCCTGCGAAGGCGCAGCGCTTGCTTGCTTGATGCTTGTTTGGTGCGTTGGTTGGTTGGTTGGTTGGTTGGCTGCCTGTTTGATGGACTCAATGACTGGGGGCTTCGTCGGTGCTTGGCAAAGTTGATTCAGTTTCAATTGAGTATCCGTCGTGTAACAACGTCGCAACGGTCGGGCAACGCGCGTCAATGTGCAACAAACCGGAATTCTATTAAGAGGCTGCCAGTCGTTTGTGTTCAAGCACCAAAATCATAAAAAATACAACAAAAACATACACATTAAGTGTTTGTAACAAAAAAAAAAAATTAAACAAATATGTTTATTTGTTAAATAAAAAACAGAAAAAACGATTGTGTTGCTGCAACAAAAATTAAATAAAAATGTTGCAGTATTGCCAGTGAACAGAAAAGAAATATATGTATATACATTTAATACAATTCTCAACGCTTTTGTTTGAAAATGTTTTATTGAAAACTTTTTAAAACTGCTGTGTTTTGACTAAGTAATTGCTGTGCATATTGCCATTGCCTTACAATTTGACTTTGCTTCAGCGTCGCTTGCAACATGAGTTTACCCACCGGCGTGGATATGCAGAATCTAATGTCGCAGCATCCAGTTTTAGGCGCTTTGCCGCCCGCCTTCTTTCTGCGCGCCGCCTCGGAGCGCTACCAGCGAACACCGAAATGTGCGCGCTGTCGCAATCATGGCGTGGTGCGTGTTTTATATTATGTTTAAGTGCAAATATATTATATTTTAGTTCTTGTATTCAAAAATATTATATTTCAAACTATTGATATAAGACAAAAACAAAAAAAAGCATTTTATGTCTAATTATGGATATTTGGAAATATTTTTGTTTGTTTGGTCCAATCATATACTAATCTCTGCTATTTTGTGTTCTTATTTGTTTTGAAAAATAAAGTTATACAAACCCTATGCATGAAAGCAAACCTCACAAAGAATTTTGAGATTTTGGGCAAAAGAGCTGTAAACATCGCCCGGGTAACAAAATAAAGAACATTAATTCATTTCGAATCCGTCAAATTTTTTCAAAATCGTATTGTAGAACCGGTCTTAATCATTAATTTCATTAAATTTCTGTATACATCTCTTATCATTATCAATTCATATTTTTGAACCAAATTTTATGATGTATATACTAATGATATATGCTATACTGTATACTATAAGCTTTTAAGTAATTTCTTTTATTATATTATATATACATAGATATTTCAATTCAAAATGTATAAAAAAAATTGTTCACTAATAATCATTTTTTATTTCGTTTAGTTATTTTATATATTTTTCAATCTGTTCGGCTTCTAATTGTTGATTAACTACTGCATTTTACTATAAAGGATTTTTATGGTTATGTTTGGTACACAAAATCTATTTTTCAAAAATTAATCAATAATTTTTTTTTTTAAGAATGCTAAGTCGGAACCATGACTTGAATAATTTTAGCTTCAACTCACGAATATTATGGCTTATAAAAAATTTTTTATCAGTAAAATCGCCTATTCTTTCTAATTAGTCCCAATAAATTGTACAACTTTTATTGGTTTTTAAGCTTTTAGCATTTTTGACTACGAAAATGAATTCATATCTATCTTGATTCCTATCGAGGGTTAATATATGGTTCTTTTAATGAAATATTGTACATATTTTGTTTCGATCTAAAGGAAAAGTCAAAAATTTACCCAAAACAGAGTTTTCAAAAATTCACTATTCACTATAGTTAAGGAGCACACCCAGTTCGACAACTCAAAAATTGCAATTTATGACAACGAAGAAATTAAGTCAAAAAAGAAATTACTGCGATAATTGTCTTTTTGTATATTTACCTGTACGGTAATATACGGTAGAGTTTTCGAAGAAAAAATGTTTCACGAAATCTCCGACGGCGCTAGATAAATAGGTCCTGCTACGTGCAAAAAACCTCCTACTATTGTTCGTAAAATGATATAAGGTCGAAAAACATAACCAAAAGTTTACAAAAAAAAAACAATTTTTTTTTTAATTAAAAAAAAACTTAAGCGAGATTAAACTGATGCTGCATTTTAAAAGGATGTAACTAAAAAAATAGCGGCTTTAGGTATTTTAAGTTAGATTACTACAAAAATAATTAAAAATTTAGTAACATAAAAAACTTAAAATTACACTACTTTCTGAGAAATAAAGTAAAACTATTATTTAAAAGTATATTATTTTTCCAAAAAAAAAAAAATCACTCATAAATCAATTTTCTAACATTTTGCAGGTTAGCGCGCTCAAAGGACACAAGCGTTATTGCCGTTGGCGTGATTGTGTTTGTGCGAAATGCACTTTGATTGCGGAGCGACAACGCGTTATGGCCGCACAGGTACGCATTAAGGTCGATTCACAACTAACAGCACGGAACGATGCGTTACAATACTTTAGAAACTGCTATCAAGTAAATGAAATCTAACAACAAAACTCAAAAAAAAAAAMAAAAAATACAAAAACAAAAAAATCATAGTAGTAATACATAATTCGCACTCAGCGGCAGCGGAGTGCATTAAAAGCAGACAATTCAGGGAAATTTAAGTAATAAATTACATAAACTGATAAAAAAAAGCTAATAGCGCTAGCTCAAAAATTTTGAAAATTTATGAGAAATTTTGAACTAGTTGCAAGGCAGGTAAAAAAAAAAACATGTACTCCCGTTTTATAAGTTTTTAAACCATTTCCAAGATGTAAAGTGCAACTCTGCCGCAATTCGTTCAATGCAACTTCGACTAAAGGAAAACAAAGACAAGACGTTATCTTCGACTGAACCCAAAATGTAATACCATTTACAGTTGTATTTCTTGTTTATTATATTTATTTTGATTTTAAACGGTCAGTTTACTTGGCAGCTATATGTTATAAAGGTCGTATCTGAACATTATGTTCGGAGATTGTAGTGTTATATGAAATAATAACTTAGGCCGAATTTCTTAAAGAATTATTATCAAATACAAAAGTTTTCGATACAAGGACCTGAGTTTGATTGGTCAGTTTTTATGACAGCTATATGCTGAAGGTGTTCGATCTAAACTATTTCTTGTCAAATTATAGCGTTATCTGATATAATAATCCCTAGCAAATTTAGTGACGTTAGCTTTACAAATAAACAAGCTTTCCGTACAAGGACGTGAGTTTGATAGATCAGTTTGTATGAGCTATATGACAGAGTTGTCCGATATAAAAATTTCTTGGAAAATCGTAGCAAAGCTTTGGATTGTTATATGGCAAATTTCGTTAGGATATCTTGTCAAATTAAAAAGTTTCCCATACAAGGGCTTGACTCCGATCGWTCAGTTTGTATGTTTGCTATACCCTATAGTGAGCCGATATAGTCTGTTTCGATAAATGAGCAGCTTGTTGATGAGAAGAGGATGTGTGCAAAATTTGAAGTCGATATCTCGACAACTGAAGAACTAYTTCGCGTATAAACARAMAGAYRTGGCTAAATCGACTCAGYTTGTCACGCTAGACATTTCTACAATGTATTCTTTGAACGGTATCCGACGTTACCTTTTGGGTATTATAAATTTCGTGCCAAATTAAATATAGCCTGTTCAGGRTATAAATATATCGGACTTAATATTATTTCAATAAGTTCCATGGATCTATTAGAAGTTATATACCACCATATAATTCGATTAACMGACTTTGAATATAGCAAATTTCTGTCAGAAAAGTGATTTCATCGAAAAAACTGCAAAAAATAAACAAACAAATTGATATACTCAAAATTTCTCAAACCCCAGTTACGCTATTTTAACTAGAAAACTTAGATTTTGAAACTCCAATATTTGTTTTTCAAATTTTGTCAATCATTTAATTGTTGGCCACAGTGTTGTGCTGGCTCGTGTCGTGCTGTGCCCTGCCAATGGGTGTGAATCTCTGTATATAAAGCTTTCAAACTCTATTAGACCAAACTAAAACCGACAAAGCAACCATAATTACAACAACACTCACACGCTTTTCTTTTTTTACGCTTCCGCTGCAGGTTGCGCTGCGTCGCCAGCAAGCGCAAGAGGAGAACGAGGCGCGCGAATTGGGCCTACTCTACACCAACGTGCCGCCGGGCCAGTCGAATGGCGTGGATGGCGGCGGCGGTGGCGGCGGTGTGGTCACACCAAATCAGCACAGTCCCGCGCCACCGATGACCAATGCTGCCGCCTTTCATCCCGGCATACCGTCACCGCCCAGCGACGGTCTGGACACCAGCAACGGTCAGCGCATACAGTATAACGGCAATGAATCAGACACGGATGTGCGTATGCGTTCGTCGGAGCCGCTGTCGATGGGTTATTCGCCGGATCGCAGCACCGAAGTGGAGAGTCCAGGTGAGTGTGCGCTGCAATGAAGCAGCAGCGGTGAAGAACAACAAATCTCGGCATAAGAAGTTGAGCGGTTGCCGGGCATAGCGAGTGTATGTGGAGGGGGGTTATGAGTTGTGAGTAGCGCAAGATGTTGCACATTTTAAGACGCSTTCCTGTTGTTGTTGTGCTGATGCGGTGCAGTGTGTTGTTGCTGTTATTGCACTTAAGCGATGAAGTGTGTTTGCGCGCACTTTGGCGACTTCCGCGCAAGAACACCGTTAARAGTGCGGAAAAATTACAACGTACGTCTGTTTAAAATGTGCAAAAGGCGGCTTGAGCGCTCTGTTAACGCATTGACGGAAGTGCAACGATGCGTTGAGTGTTTAGTCGAGTGGGTGGTTAAGTTGTGCGTGGTTGTGTAAGTGTGTGCGTGGGCGGTTGGCGTTGCAATTGGTGCTGTGTGTGTGTGCGTGTGTGGGGGTGCTTTGGAAAGAGTATTTGCGCATGAAATGTGAAAAGTGACAAAATTAAGAGAAAAGTTAAGCGATTGTTGATTTTCGTTGAGCAGTTTACGGAAGTAGTGTGAAAACGTGTTTATTTGTTTAACTATAAACGCTGTGAGAGTTTTCGGTGAGTTAACACGTCAAATGTAAATGTAAATGTAGTTTTCGTGCTATTACATATTTTTGATGAGCAAAAAGTCGAGAACGAAGAATAGTCGAAAATGTATTAAAATAATTTAAGCAAGTTTAGATTTATGTACAAGAAAGTTAATGCTAAGTTATAATGGGAGCTAGATATAATGTAAAGAACTAGAAATATATTTCTAAAATCTAATAAAGGCCAATATAATATTCTGATCTCTTAAGGGGTTACATCGGTCCTCWGGTAAAAAACTAAATTTTTTCAACAATTTTTTCGCATAAAAAATTTAAAATTTTAATTGAATTTTTTATTATTACACACTGAAATTGAAATTGTTCGAAAAAAAATATTTTAAACTCGGCCCTCGGAAAAGAGAAGCGCCTGCGTTGGCATCATAAATCCTTACAGGATCATCTTAAGTGAAAAATACGTGTTTTAGTTAAATCCTTAGCCTTGGATGAAGGAAAAAAACGGAAAATTGGATTTTTGGTAGAAATTTTTACAAAAATATTAAAATTAATGTGAAAATTTCGCAATTTTTTTTTTATCAAATAGTTGTAATCGAAAAAAGTCCTACACCCAAGTGTTCAAGAATTGTATCTCAAAGACCTGTGTAAAATTTCATGAATATTGGTTGGGTARTTCTCGAGAAATCTTGCAAACCGACTTCAAAAACACAGTTTCGAGAAAAACCCGTAACCCATATATTTTATCGTTATCGTTTTCACTGCCGGTGCATTGTGTTGCTGAAACAGCACTTCCTTTTGCGGTCGTTTTTGACGATACCGTCATTCAAACGATCCAATAATGCTATGTAATAGTCGYTMTTTATTGTCTTTTTCCAGGTAGTCAATAAATATTATTCCATGTGCATCACAAAATACAGACGCCACAATTGCGCCAGCCGACYGTTGCCGTTTTCCATGCTTTGGTGTAGGTTCATTGGGTGCAGTTAACTCGAATGAGTGTCGATTGGACTTCGGCGTAAAATGATAGAGGCATGCTYCTTCCATTGTCACATATCGACGCAAAAACTCGGGAATATCCCACTTGAACATTTTAAAATATTACTCCGAATCATCAACTCGTCGTTGGTTTTGGTAAAAAGTGAGATCGTATGCTACTAATCCTAAAACAAAAATATTTTATTCTAAACTAATAATCTGACACACGCCTTTTGAAGCTTTTCTTTTGTAGAAACTTAAACAATGTGTCATCCCATTACATGAAATTACTTAGACCTGGATGAAAAGGATTGAGTAGAACAGTTAATTAGTCGATTCGACTTGTTTTGGAACACAACTTGCTTATTTAGAAAGCTTTTTTCGTGTTTAAATTTTCATACAAAAAAAAAAAAATAAAACGAATTATCCTTTGTTTAGGTTGTTATATAAGGAACTGTTCAACTTTTATGTTGCTGAAATATTTAAGATTTTTTTTATATTATAATATTGGATCGGTACTGCTGATATCGGAAGACTATGGCTTATAGCTTATAGTCATACAAAATGTAGAATCAGCATCAAGTGCTTGTATAGAAACTTTATTGTGGAAGGCGACGCCACGATTTCTGAATAAATTATTCAAATTGGATRCCACACAAATTGGCCTATCAAAATCAAGTACTTGTGAGAAAAGTTTAATCYGTGAAGTGCATTATAACTTTGGAGCAGCCGAAGTTAACGYGTTTTCTTCTAAAAATCACAAACACCTCATAACTTGTGCGAATAATAAATAATATTTTCCTGGGTTTGAAATCCAATAACTTTATATCGTCATCTAAAAATCAAGGTATTATCAAAAAATTTAAATTGAATTTTTTTTTGCTTACGATTCACTACATCTACATCCATATGTAGCGTAAAATTTTCAGCTTCCGCTGTCAGACATAACGAATACATAACCATTTTATAAAAAAAACTCAAATTTTGTTTCAGTAAGAGTGGTTTCTATTATATCGATTTTCCTTCGACTGTAAACTTATTTAAAGTGATATTACGTTATTTTGTAGTTAGGTGACGATACATATATCTAATGTCTCTAACAGTCGTACAGTTTGTGAGGGTATTTTGTGTTCGATTCCACCCGAATAAATCTATATAAAATAATCTCACATAAATTTACCCTATTATTTGTTTATAGAAGACCTTGTGGAATACCTAAAAATGAAAAATTAAAAATTTCACGAGTGGAGTATTACTTACAATTTAAATAGTAAGCGGAGCACCATCAAAAAATTCTACACCACCTGTCAATAACCAAATTAAACACACTCTCATGGACTTAATTGAATTACAACGCCATAGTACTCAATCGGCAAGTCACAAAAATAACAATTCAAACAAAACAAATCAAATAAAAAAGTTGAAGACGAATGCTGAAGATATCAAATGACTATTTGCTATTTTTTCTACTTCTCGGATCGTTTCCAAGCGACCAACACCTGCCTACCCTTGAAGCTGCCCATGTTCGGTACTCTACTCACACTCATTTATGCATGTAACAGCCCTGTGCTGTTTGCAATATTTACCGTTGATGTGATTACATTTTTCTAACTTTTATTCGATACTTTCTTTTGARAAGATGGAGAGCAAGTTATTTTTGTTTATGTGTTTGCATAGGGTGCCTTCAAGGTATCAAGTATCCGTTTATTGTTTGCAGTTAGCTTGGTGTGGGTTAAGAAAAAAATGTGAAAATTTGTTTGTTTTTGTAACTCCTGAGAAAAAAAATTATGCTGTATTTGTTTTTGTATGATTTATGCAAATTTGTGTTTGCAAATGGGGTCGTAGGTCGAATTGTTTTGTAATTTGAGAAGAAACTAGATAATCAATTGAAAGCAACGTCTGATAGAAATTGTAAACCCACTAAAGCCAATCTCACCACTTACCAATTTACTCACAAATTTCGCATATTGAAACTCATTTCTCTCTTCACTCATTCGCAGGTTCGAAACGCGCACGCCTCTCCAACGAGACCGATCAAGACACCGGTTCCGAGTCATCGCCCAGCAGTCCGCGCATGAAGTCCCGCAACTACCATGACAGCGGCAATCTTTCGCCCACGCGCACCGGCCCACCCAGCTCGCCGGAATCYGATCTCGATGTGGACTCGGCGCCCGACGAGGCGACGCCCGAGAATCTCAGCCTGAAAAAGGAGGATTCCACATCGCCACCCAACACGCCCACTGATAATTTACATTTGCTGCGCACATTCAACAATGGCGCCGCACAAGGTTTCATGCCATATCATCACACGCAGTTCCTTGCCGCCGCCATGCCTGCTGCTGCCGCCGCCGCTGCTGCCGGCGTCGGCGTACATCCGCATAATCAGCATTCACCGCACGCACAGCATCATCAGCATCAACATCATGCAGCGCATCAGCAGCAGCAACAACAACAACAACAACAGCAGCAACAGCATGCGTTGCCACTCGCAATGATGCAACAACAAATACAGGCTGCACAACCACAACAACGTTCACCCGTCGATGTGCTGTTGCGCGTCTTTCCCAACCGACGTCGCAGCGATGTCGAACAATTGTTGGCGCGCTATCGCGGTGATGTGCTCCAAGCTATGGAGGCTATGCTCTCCGGCGAAGACATGACGCAGGCGCTTGCTTCGGCCGCAGTAGCGGCTGCCGCTGCATCGGCCGCGGCATCACCRCCGAACGTGCCGCCGTCACCGCCATTCCCGCTCAAGTCGGCCTTCTCACCGCTGGTGCCACCCGCTGCAGTGTTCGGCTCACCAACCCATCGCTACCCGCCCTTCATGCAGGCGCACGCGAAACGCTTCCTCGCCGGCCCTTAYGCGGGCGCTGCGTACTTGCCCGGTGTGCTGCCGCCCGATGTCATCGATCAAGCGGAGTCGAATGGCGGTGCGTCAATGGATCGCAACAGCAATGCTGGCGACTCGCAAGATTGAAAAGGCTGTTGCAAGCAGTGCCCAATGGGTGTGAGTAATATGTTCAGGCCGTATGTGTAGCGTGTATTCAGGGCGGCGCCTGCGTCCGGCTCTCACACGGCTGCACAACGCTTCGCTGAGGTGATTTCATTCCGTGTATATATGTTGTCGTTGTAAATAGTGGTAACTTCAAATTACGTAAATCATAAYTAGGGAATAACCGTTATATACTGTATATGCATCCAAATATACACTTGTATGTGTGTTTATGTGCATCCATTTTAACYAGTGTTAACCAAAATTGTAAGCATTTTATTCAAGTGTCGTAATATATAATGTATATTATGGCAAAATATATAATTTAGTTTAGCATAACCCTATATACATATACAACGTGTATATATGTATATCAATTTACATATATATTATTTAAATATTTAAGTTCTACCTTTTAAGCAAAGTTCTTTGTATCCTAGATAAACTTGAAGCACTAGTTAAACCAATAACAAAATATTGAATTACGTAATAAATATAATTGTGCGCCGTTAAAAAATCTTTGAGCATATAGTACATGTATGTGCATGCATATATACATACGACGTGTATAGCGTAAAATTATCGATCAAATTAAAATGAAGTGATCGATATATAAAATTAATTGTAGCTTCTAGTTTTAAGCAAAATTATTACCTACTATAAACTATATACAAATACTGTGTTAAAACGTAAAAGATAATAAAAATTCTAATAAAAAAATCTAAAATTTTGCATTTAATAAATACATTTGTCCTCTATATAGGTGTAAACACTGTTTATGCGGTTATAGCCGAGTTAACAACGGTGCGCCAGTGAGATTGGATATTCCAAGTGCTGTCCAACGGAGTGGAGGTCTTTCTTTTCCTCTGCTTTGACATCTACGAAGAGGTGATGTGTGTCGGATCTTTTCCAAGATTTAGCGCATGGTGAATATCTGATCTGTTGTTGATTTTTTAGGACTAAACCCACACTGATAAGGTACAATCAGTTTGTTGATGGTAGGCTTTAATCTTTCACACATTTCGGTCGATAGAACCGTATAAGCATGTTTAGGAGGCTTTTCCCCACGGTAGTTGGCGCAGATCGTGGGCTTTGCCTTTTTGTGGATTGGGGGTATGCTTTCGTCCAATCATATTGTGCAAAGAAGCAAGTACGGTGGTGGGCTATCCATCATGTCACGCCGCTTTGCTTTTCTTCAAACGTGTAATTGCTATTCGAACAATTGGAGAATCGGGTTCACCATCTTGTTATACTTGCACTTGTAGGCTAGAGAAGTGTTCTCTCCATAATGGGCATCAGTCACTACACCAACTCTGGGGATTCTACAAAAGTATGCTCCGGTCTTGAAACGTTCTGTT
>NW_017537082.1:188668-189839 GCF_001853355.1 Bactrocera latifrons | reverse complement strand
AGCTGACCTATCCATGACATCAATTCCATTGACCCGAAACCACTCCTTTGTCACCCTACTGGAATGCTTCGGGTCATTATTCTGCTGAAATATCCTGTTCAGCGGGATGTCCTCTTCAGCAAATAGTATCATAATATACTGCATTATATCTACGAATTTGTGTCGGTCCGTTATGCTAGTAATCTTGTGAATTCGGACTGCACAAAAAAATTGGGTMTGTAAGAAAAACACACCAAACCATGAAATTCAAACCGCCAAGCTTCATAGTTTTTGTGCGGAATCTGGGGTCGTACTCTCTATTAGGGGAGCGTCTTAGATACTGACGGGATCCTTTCCGCCGTATAGAATAACTTTCGACAAGTCTGTCCCCAAGATGTTGCTCCATTTCTCAATCGGTCCTTYGGCAAATTTAAGACAACTTGCTATATGATTTATTTTTTTAATAACGGTACTTTTCGAGGGCTGCGAACAAATAAATTATGTTCATGTAGAAGTGTTTTCACTGTATGAACACCGTAGGTCAGATTCAGTTCATTCCGAATCTCCATAGCTGACATTCTAGGTCGAGTCTTGGCACATCTTACAACTATTGGTGTAAAATTCTCGGAAAGAATCCATATTGCGCCCCTTTTTTGTCTTTTTTTAAATAAATAATGGCATTGAGAGTCGTTGTGGCTTAACACCCTACAATTCTTCCAATCCCTTGTAGGATTTACCGTTGTTTATGACAGATCGGATACATTCTCGTTTTTCGTCACTGCAGTGCTTCCCGCGGCCCAAAAAAAAAGTGCAAAGTCATATTTTTTTTTGCTTTTTGCATTGAATAATTAATAAAAGATCTGGAAACTTACTTTTTGTTTGATAAAATAAAATTTTTTTAATTAAAAATTATCTGTTTGCAATCATCTCATCGTTCACTACTATTGTATTGCTCGCTCATAAAAACAGATATCCCAAGTAATTCACACTTATTGTTGTATATAACAGGACCGTTATACTTCAAAGAATAAGCTATATATAAATAATGATCGACGGCAATATCATAAAAGAAACAAAATTTAAAGCAAAACTCTCTTGGCACTACTATTTCAATGCTCGCAACTGTATGTATATACCCATAAAAATATCAGACAAAAATTTTAAATTAATATCTGAAATAGTTACTGAGTCG
>NW_017537082.1:186637-188048 GCF_001853355.1 Bactrocera latifrons | reverse complement strand
CCTTCTATCAGGCCCAGGATTATCTATTTATAAAACTAATTTTTTTGTCCGATTGATTTTAGGTGAATCTCCAAGGACTTATGGTTGTCACCCGCAAGTATCTTTTTTTGGAACAGGGTCAACACAAACAACTATAACTTTGGAAATAAATTTTTTTTTTTTTTTGAAATTTTCGTGACTTCAAGTCAACACATTCTATAGCAACGCTATATTACTACTTTTGTAAAATAACTCGATTTAACAGCAATAAAAAAAAAAATACTGAAAATTGTAATTTTTTCGTGAATCTGGCCTTTAACGCCTTAAGTCACAAACATCTCCATTTCAGTCACTCTTAAGACTTTTTTTTACTGTAAAAATAAGTGAACTAGCTGATTTTGCACTACTTGTATGTTTGTTTCAACACTGACTGAAGCGATTCGAAACAACAACTGGTATGATATCTAGCGGCTACATTTCTTTACTAAGGAGTGTAAATAACACTAAAAAATCCTTTGGTGCCAAGTAAAATTTCAGGATCAAGTTTTTAATAGAAGGATTTTAGTGACTAATTTATACTTGTATGAAACAAAATAAAAACAGGATATGAGTATGTTTTCASTTTTACTTAATTTTTCGAATAATCAAAGATTCTAAAACATGTACGTTTTATTAAATAATATTGAAAATAATACTTGTCATTGTCTTCAAGAAACAACGTTACCAAATTTGAAAAGTTAAATTTCTTATTTAAAGATTTACGAGCTGAGCTGATTGTRGAGACCGCTTAGGCACTATAACGGATTGGAAAAAGAGGTTGTTCTTCTTTAAAGTCTACGAACTTTTTAGTATTAAAGTACTTGGAGAATGGTGAATCGAACAAACAAACAGCGACCGAATAACAAGCGGTTCTTCTAAATTATCCTGTCAACATATGTAGATCTCTTGTAGTGAATTCAAGGCAGGGAAGTTAAAATATAGCGTGTAAAGGAGTCATAAGTTGATACAGCAAAAAAACAAATCAGCCACTATTCAAAATGCTTTTTTAGTTATTTAAAAACTCTCGACTACATAAGGGTTYAAAATATCAAAAATTCATGGAAGCGTTTGCTGAAATAAATATTAAAATGRCACGAGGTAGAACTATATTAAACTATCTACCACCTGTAACTATTAAGCAAAAACTTTTCCAAAGAAAACTGCTAATAATAGACCCAACTATATCTGACATAATTACGAAACCTAGAATTGACTTTTATAAGCTAGTACTTTCCAAGTTCTCCTTATGTTGCCAATTCGGATAAAGAGCAAACTATCATTCAATCCATAATAAACAGCGGTTTGGTGTGGTTTGTGACCCGGTGGAATCATTGGTCCATATTTCTTCAAAAATTCAACCTAACAGTTAAGTGTGACCATCATCGCGACATGA
>NW_017537082.1:154403-186207 GCF_001853355.1 Bactrocera latifrons | reverse complement strand
ATAAAATTGTACTGAAGTAATCGATGCCTTTGATGAAGAAAGTTATTAAAATTAAACTAAATTAATTAAAATTTTATTACTTTATTAAATTTCAAGTTCAAAGTGAAAATATTTTCCGATTTAATTGAAACCATAATTGTATACATTTTATCATCGAAATCTCATTTTTTGGTCACGTGCACCATATCAACGCCGCCCATCTCATTATTCCCACAGAGGCGCAAACAACAAACAAATTGTTGACTTTTACCTATAAGCGGTCAATAAGTTGAAATTCACACCAATAATTATTTATCTTGATGAATATCACACCCACTCACAAGGGCCACAAACAAAGAAGCGCCCGACGGTTGGTCACCATATTTTATAAATCATGAACACACATGACCGGGATTAGAATATATGTACATATGTACGAAGTTGGCCAAACATTTTCAACTTTAGCAGAACTGAGAAAAACCGAATAGTTCACACAACAACAGCACAATAGTACAACAATGACAGCAACAACAACTATGTTAAGGATATGCTGTCGCTGAATGTGAGAATTAATCACCAGAAAGGCTGGGAGCGCTGTGAAAGTGATCAAACAATCAACAAGCTCGGCCAGTTAACAACTGACACACACACACATATATACATACATGTGTACCCAGCACATTATTATATGGCATTAATGTGTTTGAGGGATCAAGTGTGAAATCCCTTTTCACTTTTATGGCTACACACACGAGCCACACTAATCCCAGCCATATTTGTTGCTGCAATAGTTTAACTATTGTAATAATAAATTTATTATTTGTGTACTTCCTGTGTGTATGCGTGTATTTGTGTTGCTTTTGTTGCTTTAATGACCAGCATAGAGCGTTTGCGCTGAAAATTTACAATAGCAAAATAATATAGTATCGATTACACAAATCAGGCGAAAATTTTATTAAATGGTATACACACATATATGTATATTTGTGTAAGCAATTTTGTGTTATTAGGGTGAGMTGCTTTTAAACTTTTRGTTTCAAAATTGGCGCSCTCCTGAWAAATAATCCCTCGGAATSCGCATACTTATGTACCAGTCCATCWGTCTCCCTACAGTTTTTAGTAAGGAGGAGGAAAKKCTGATGTGCTTGAAGTCCCTGGCCKTGGAAAGGTTTGAASRAGTTGATCGCCCAKGTCAAGTGCCGTTCTTCYAGAAGGTCGCGYAATAGTCTTGCAGCACYCCGAGTGATATCCCCCAAGRAGRCGTATTKCTCGAGAAGTGAAGTGAAGTGGGATTATCCTAAGTGTATCAGGGTCCATTTTTCATTTGTTTCCTTAAGATAACCCGAGCAAACGGGGTTATTTGCGAGAATACRCCTGAATCTAAATTACTCATGGTAACCCTTCACTTTTTSGCAGAAGCTTTTCCAWGAAGTCATTTTTACATCCTGAACTGAGACTTGTTTATTGCAAGTTCCTTTTTATACAACGTCCAGTTATTTGTTGACTCATTCCTAAAAGCCTTGTTGAATAAATGTCTGCAGGGCGCCGAGAGTTCTATAGTCCACCAGAGAGGTTTCTAACTTCGATGTTTTCAGTGGACAGGAGCACTGCTGAGCTTTACATGCCTAGCTGAAGACTTCGGACCAGCCGTCCATGGTGTCGGAGGTAACCGATGAGTCTAAGCCCGRCGCGCRTGAKATAGTTGTCGGAGCCTCTTGCGGTACCTTTTTCCAGTTTGTATTCCTAGCATTTCTAAAAGACATCCTATGCGGACATTTTCCAACCTGACTGAACCCAATACATCTATGATCAGAGAAGGAGTGATCGTCAAGGACCCTCCAGTTTGAGATCAATGATTAACTCCGTTTGAGGTYAAGAACTTCCTCSCTGCTTGCAGTCACAAATCTAKKAGCGTTTCTTTAATTACAAATGAATAGGTTTTAGCGAACAATGAAATCAAATAGCCATTGACCTCTGTTATTAGTGCTCGAGTTGTCCCAGTTTGAGTGCCACGATTTGTCTAATTCGCTCAAATATATTTTCAAATAAGCCTGTAAGAGGGAAGCTCGCTTACTACTGCAAAATATTGTCAAAGATATGAATTTTTTAATTGAATGGCCTATGTCCTTTATACGATATCACACAAATRCAATTTAAATATCATAACACAGTCGACATAGTTATCTCTAACAGACGAAAATCTATTGATTTCCAAGCTCTTACAGTTCTAAATGAACTCGAGCCCACATACATCCTATCAATAATTCACACAGTAGTAGTTCATATAGTTAGTTTAGGATCAACTATGCTTTGGAAAATGTAATAACGAGCTCCGACAAACTTCAACCATGCTATGAAGCTACCAGCTCAAATGGGCAGTTGATTGTATAAACCGCGAACAGATCACGATAACAACAAGTAATCTACCAATCTCCTTCGAGGAGACTTTCTTTTTCTGGATAAATACCACTAATGATAAACCGAAGACCTCACAAGAAAACTTCATTTTGCCAGCAACGCCTTTAATTGAAAAATGCAACTATTTCCCATTGTAATTATGAGTAAAAATAACAAAAAATTTATAGAATTCATATCGTGGGAGAAATTTTTTTTATTTATTTATATATTTTATTTTTGGAGGAACACAAATCCTCACTATTTAACATATAAAATAAACGAGTGKAGCTGGTGATACGAATGTACAGCCTATCCCTCCCAAATGTCAGACTTACCTTCACGTGATACCTCTTGTTCCATACGAAACCAGGCTCTGACGAACGAATAAAGGCGGTATAAGCTTATTACCAACAAGGAGGAATCTCCTGCCAGCCAAGAGTTATATCGCAGCTCCGGAGCCAGGCGAATTCCATATCCCTCATTTTAAATTAATTTGATTACAGATGCTCTGAAGTCTTTATCAATGGTATGGTGGATTCAATCGAGAYCACCCTAAGAAACATTTCGGGAATGTCCTTCAAAATCAGCTGTGGTTCCGCAAACTATTGRTGCTGTACCCAAATTGATTGTGCAAGATCGTCATAAGAACTATCGTGAGATTGAGATAACAGTGTAACTAGCATAGATTTGCATGAACATGTGACTGTGTGTGTTCACGTTGGATCTTACAGAATTTACAAATCGCTGAAAAAGAGGCCCGTGTCGATTGGTAGAGAGAAATGTTAACAAAATACGATAACGGTGCTTCCAACCATCRTSATAGATGATGAATCGTGGATTTATGCGTATGAGCCCGAAAGTAAAAAGCAGTAGACGGTATATGTAGGTGTTTCAAGATGAGCTGAACCCAACAAAACTTTAAAACTTGTTCATGCACGAAGCACTTCCCAGCGAATGGTTGCCTGTTTTTTATTATTTATATCTATAAGTGTTTAGGTGGCTTGCTTTGGAGATACCTCAATCAGAGTGGCAAAGGTGCTTCGACAACTGGCTTCAGCGTAACCTTAACCTTCAGACTTAACTAAAAGTGTGTAGATCTTAATGGAGAATATTTTGAAAAACCATATAGCGACTTTCGATGATTAGTAGTTGTTTTGGTTCTCGAACCCCGAAGATTTAGTTTTGASTTTCTAATTAGAATAATGGCATTAAAATCAGCAAATGCTTTGCGCAATACGTCATAAAGTCGAAATACTTTAGCTAGTTTTTAAATCGGTAATATAAGACATTGAAAGTTTTTCAATTCGGGACTGACCATCCTAATGCTTACCATACATATACATTAATATTTGCATCGTCAAATAGTCAAGTCCAAATGGGAATGTGAAAATGCAAGTATGAAATTACATTAACAAAAGTACGCGAAACAAATAGATACCAAAGTAATATAAATAAAGATAACAACAATAACTTTGGATTATTATAAATTTTATGTATGTACATACAAGCGAAACGCACAAATATGCAGAAGCACATCGAATTCTATCCATATATATATATAAAACATATACAAAAGCATCCAACTGAGCAATGGTCAAGCGACCGAACAGCCAATGCCAGTCTCCGGACTTAACTAAAAGCCCAAGGAACCCCACCTACTCATAACTCACAGCGCATAGCTTGCATGAAAACCTAATACAATGTACGTCGTGTATGTGTTTGTGTGCGTGTTAGGCATGCCATTACGCTCGGCCATGTTCGTCCAGCTAAGCGGCCTGTGGTCTCTTGTCACCATTGTTCGCTGAAACAATGAAAACTATTATCTGTGGAAATTTCTCTGCTTCCTATTGTGCTTCCACAAATGATTGTTGTAGTTATTATTATGATTGTTTGTTGCTGTTGTTSCCGTTGTTGTTGTTGCTGCTTCTGTAGCTCTTGCTGTTGTTGCACGCTTGTGAGTGTATTTATTTGAATTGCTGCTGCTTGTAGTTACTTGGCCATTTTTCATTGTTTTTGTTGTTGTCATCAAAGTTCTTCTCTTTGCTGCCGMGAATTTTTCTTCATTTTTGCCAAGTTATGTTCTTTCCGAACTATATTCCCTCCGCTGCTGCTAAACATCTAAGTCAAAACTGGTTGGCCAATGGCTACAATGGCTTTTGTGTGTTGTTGCTGTGGCAAGAGGAGGGGGAACGTGCGTTGTAGGTATGATGAACATAGCGAACAACAAAACCGAATACTTTCGCTTTAAGAATAGACAAYAGCTTCGTTGCCCCATATAGAAATTTGAGAAATATGTTTGTGTTAATGTGTGTATGTGTGTGTGTGTGAGTGTGTATAAAATTGCAGATACAAATGACATTTCCTTTATTGAATTCCCATATCAAATGGTACACGAATGAGTTGTTAAAATGTGATACTCACACTCTTGGGAAATGCTATGGCGAATGGACCTTAAAGCGGGAGTTTAGGGAACGAGGAAATATTTAGTTATAGGAAATTGTTTAATTTGAGGATTTTTGCCTAAAATGGAATAATTTACAACAATTTACTAGGGTTCGGAGGAAAGTTTGCACTAAAGGCTTGCCTCCGAACTCAGAAAGAACAAACAGTATTCTGTACTCCAAAAAAAAAAAAATAAAAAAAACACGTTTCTCTAGGGACAAGTAAAGGTAAATTAGAACCATGAGTCCCTCTTCAGTGTGGATGTTCTTTGAACTTTAGATTATTTCGCCAATAATACCGTAGACAATAGCTTGCTTGGCAGGCAGTATAAATATATTTTCTGGCACAACACTTTATATAAAATTTGCTAATCATTCTTCGTTTTCTCTGTGTAGCCACTGATTTTCCAACGGAGTGGAGGTCTTCCTCTTCATACCCCAGTGGGTACTATCAGGGCTTGAGTGTTATCATCCATTCAGACGACGTGATTTAGCTGTATTTGATTCGCTCAATGTCGCTGGGTAACTCATCCAGCTCTTCGTTCAATCGAATGTAACATTCGTAGTTGCCCATCCGCAAAGGACCATAAATGCGCCGCAGAACCTTTCTCTTGAAAACTCGTAACGTCGGCTCTTGAGCTGCTGTCATCGTCCATGCCTCTGCACCATATAGCAAGACACGGCAAAAACACGACGCCAACTCGGTAAAACCTATTTATTATTTTCTATATAAGGCAGCACTGGACTATTTTGTTAACATTTGAMTAGCAGTGGAGTCGATTGTTCCTCTTTCAAAGAACTTCGAATTAATAATTTTAAATGTTTGAATATTTTATTCAATCACTCACGTTAATAAAGTTTAGACTATATTACCAGTYACTATCCTGATATTCAGTCGCATTATTATGAAAGCTTTTGAATTGTTTTTTGTCTTCCAGTGAAGGTACTTTTTCTATACACTTTTTTGGACAGATAACGCGTAAGTCGCTCCAAGCTGTCATGTTAGTTTAGTTCAGTATTGTTTAAAATTTTAAAATGGAAAGACTTACGCCCGAACAAAGTTTACAAATCATTCATCTTTATTAAGAAAAGTCACGTTCTGCAAAGCATGTGTTTCGCACGCTGTTTGACTCAATTTATGGTAACGTAATCTGTCTACTGAACAYACTATTCGCAACACCATCACGCATTTTGAGTCCCAGCATTCTTTATTGCATAATATTCGACCGAATAGACCACGTTCGGCATGCAGTGAAGAAAACATAGTAGGTAGACGTAACTGAGGGTGTACACGAAGACCGTGGAAAGTCCATTTCGCGCGTACTTTTTGTCCACATCTTCAATTGAAAGCTCAGAAAATACAGCTTGTGCAAAAACTGGAACCACTCGACCTTCCCAAGCGACAACGCCTCGCTCTATGGGCTCTTGAAAAAATCCAAGAAGATTCGACGTTTTCGAGCCAAATTTTGTTCAGTCAGATGAAACCCATTCCTGGCTTAATTTATATACGTATTATCGAGGAGCTAGTGTTTAGCTTCGGTCAAAAATCATCGATTATACTATAAAATTTAATAGAGTAATGCAGTGATTTTAAACGAATCGACAAAAAAAAAATTAAATAAAAGAAACCGCACATACTTACCAGAATATGCATACATATGAATGCTTCCACTTTGGCAGCTGCTACTGTTTGTGAGAAAGAAATGTTGTGTTGTTTTTGAAAAGTAATTAAATAAGGTTAATAAACCTACATTTCAGTAGATAATTTTAAGGAGGGGTCTGTTTCGGTTTTTCTGCGCAATATTACTTGAAGTAATGAATACAGTTTTATTACGGAAGCTGTTATATATATTTCTGGCCTAGGCAGCACTAAGTGTTGCCAGGTGCAATCTGCATTTCCTTGGGAAAGTTTGACATTTTTTAGCATAACATCACTCAGAACGTTTTGTCAATTAATCGTGAATTGTTTTATTTACAGGGAATTAACAAATTCATCTCGACCAAAAAATGGAATTAACTCGTGAACATTTTCGTGCGATCATTTTTCACAATTTTCGACGTGGATTATCACGACAGGAGTGCATCGATGAACTAAAATCTTTGTATGACTATGAAGCACCATCCTATAGCATTGTGAAAAACTGGTACAACGAATTCAATCGTGGCCGACGCTAGCTCAAAGACGAATTCCATGAAGGTCGTCCAAAAACAGCCGTATGTGAACTGATAATGCAAGACCGTAACATACTTTCAGATAGAGGCATGCCTATGCATTTCTTCCACCTGCATACATTCGATATTGCATGAACAACTGGCCGTAAAAAAGATTTGTTTTCGTTGGATCCCGCACAATTTGACAATCGCTCAAAAAATGCTCGTGTGGATTGGTGTAAAGAAAGGCTGAAAAAATACGATCGCKGTGCTYCAAAAGACGTTTATAAGATCATCACAGGTGACAAATCATGGATATRTGCGCATGAGCCCGAAACAAAACAGCAATCGACCGTGTGGGTCTTCCAAGACTAGCCAAATCCAACGAAAATTGTTCGTGGAAGAAGCACTTCGAAGCAAATGGTCGCCTGTTTCTTCGGCAAAACTGGTCATGTGGCGACTGTTCCGCTTGAGCAACGTAGGACGGTCAATTCTGAGTGGTACACCACCATTTGTTTGCCTGAAGTCTTCGCAGAAATTCGAAAAACGAACAAGAGAAGACGAATCTTTGTGCACCATGACAATGCGAGCTCTCACACATCGGCTCAAACCAGCGCCTTTTTGACCAGCCAAAACGTCGAATTGAGGGGTCATCCGCCGTACAGCCCTGACTTAGCACCCAATTACATCTTTTTATTCCCACACATCATGAAAATAATGCGTGGTCAACGATTTTCGTCGCCAAAAGATGCTGCTGAAGCATTCAAAAACCATCTTTTGGAGGTGTCTCAATCGGCGTGGAAAAAGTGCTTCGAAAATTTTTTTGAGCGCATGCAAAAGTATATAAATCTTGATGGAGAATATTTTGAAAAACAATAAAACCATTTTCGTTGATAAATATTCCTATTTTCATTATTAGGCTAGAAATATATATAGCAGCCCTCGTATCCTCAAAAAGAAAATATTTYAGCAATCACGAGGCCTACTCACATCAAAAACAATGTGAAATTTTGACTTGAGATTTTGGGATTGAAATTTAGGGCTTTTKCGATATCAATTCAATATAAATAGAAAAAATAAATAATTAAAAGAAAAACCATGCTGTATTTTGGACATAAGAGGGTTAATTTTTTAATTTTCACAAAATTTCTTGTACRAGATAAAAATAAARAATCCAAAATWAAGTTRTATTCATTTTTTACAAAAATTTTGAGGTAATGTGCATGCATACAAAAGTTATAGGTTTTCATTACCTACTACTTTACTATCTTACCGTTTTCTTTTGGAGTCGTAGTTTCTTCGGAAATCAAAAAAGTTTTTAACCCTCAAAATTTCAACCACGCCCCTCCCAACCTTAGATAGGAAGAAAATAATTTTCCACTAATATTTGTTATTTTCTCCTTCGTTCTCGATTGATCTCAACATATAATGAATTTTTTAGTTTTTAWCATTTTCAAAAGCTTCTGGACCCACTTGATCTATGGTCCCTCAAAATAATTCTATTTGACTAAATTAATGAGAAATCTGTTCGAAGGGCTTACATGACCACCATACGACAAAAGGTTAAGGAAGCAGAGAAATTCAGCAATGTGTATGCAAAACAAGAAAAAACGTCAACTTCTAAACATTTTCCATAGTATAAAAGTGTTTGTATACTCGTAAAAAACCTTTTGTCAAAGAGGTCCGCTAAATGAAACAATTGCGTGTATAAATTTATATATCTCACAAAAACTGAGCGGCTGTTCGCATACGAGTATAAGTTAAGTTCCATTTTAATTAAGTTAAGTTTAGTTGAGTTAAGTTAAGTTAAGTTAAGTTAAGTTTAGTTAAGTTAAGCTAAGTTAAGTTAAGTTAAGTTAAGCTAAGTTAAGTTAAATTAAGTTRAGTTAAGTTAAGTTAAGTTTAGTTAAGTTWAGTTAAGCTAAGTTAAGCTAAGTTAAGTTAAGTTAACTTAAGTTAAGTTTATTTAAGTTACGCCAAGTTAGGATAAGTTCACTTACGTGAAGTTCATTTAACGTAATTTAAGTTTAGTTAAGTTACGTTAAGTTAAGTTACATTAAGATATGTTAAGTTAAGTTAAGTTAAGTTAAGTTAAGTTAAGTTAAATTAAGTTACGTTAAGATAAGAAAAGACAAATTGATGAGAATTACACCGCGGTGTATACGAGTATATATTTTAGAGAGTATCCGAAGTTTCTTTCTGCGTATTATAAATTTCGTGGCAGTCTCAAAATATTCTGTTCAGGGTATAAGAAATTAAATTAGATTAAATTAGATCTAATTAGAGTATGTCCTCTTTCTTCGAAAACTTTTAATTATGAGACTTTTTTACCGGTGCGCACCTTGATGATCATTTTACGGAAGATATTTTTCATTGACACATATGTATAATAATTATCAAAAGGGATGTGTGAACCCCTACGATCCCCCTAGAACTGCCTGGCCTGTAACACTGTCAAATTATTATTGTTACCGTCTCTTGTTTGCACTACAAAATTTCAATATTTTGTGATCTTACACATTTGGAAACTTCTGCTTTATGGTTAGCCGCCAAGGGGAATGTCTCTGTATGAGCAAACGTATGTGCGAGCATTKAAGAAGGCATTGCGTGTCAATAAATATGAGGCCAATCACATTCAAGCGTTCACAGGTATGTGTGTGTGTGTATGTTTCCGTGATCGCCTATAGCTGAGCGCATCAATGAAGCAYAAAAAATGACACAAAAGAAAGTAAAAGAAAATAGTATTCAATTTAAAGAAGTCGAAATGGAAATGTTTACATGACATCCGTGCACTCAAAAATGTCGGTGCTACCGGTGTAAACGGTATATACATATACATATATGTATGTATATATGGTATATGTACATATGCATATTTACACAACAATTGGTTGGTTCATCAATAGCTTCTAAAGTAGGGGCATATACATATGTAGGTGTTTGCTCACATTCATATTTATGTTATACATACATACATACATACATAATGTTGATTGCCTTACACTTGGGAGGTCACTTTGTTTACACAGTCATCTCATATTTGATTTCAAATTTCGGTAGTTATTAAAAAAAAATTAAGAAATAACATTTGTCTTAAGTAGCCTTCGGAGGCTGTTATATGCACATACCCATACACACTCATAAGTGCTGCGTTTTAATATGATGCCGCACATGACTTCCCGAGAAACAAAAAAAAAAAACAAAAAAATATTGTTGACATTACTTTTTGTTTGATAAAAGAACAAATGTTACAACTCGGAGCGGCGCTCATGACAAATATTACTCTTATACATATAATATATGTGCATATGTATATTAAGAAAAATATTACTTTTATTTGTTCTTCTTCTTCTTCGATAATGGTTTTACAACCTTTGGTCGGCCAAGTAACTTTCGACTTTCATTTATGCCATCAAATAATTGTTTGATTTTTATCCTTTCGTTGTGTTCGTGTTTGTTCGCAGTTGTTGTAAGGCGAACGACCTCGTACATCAACAACTTTTTTTGTGGTATTCTCATGTACATATGTATTATCAAAGAGAAGGTATGATTCAGCGCTTAATTTTTTATAACCTTCGAGTATTTAGTAGATCTATACATCTATCGAATAACTGGTCCTTGGCTAGTGCCTCACGTTCTTCTTCTTTTTTTTTTTATTGGCGCTTATGTGGGTAGAGCTGAGTTTTAAACGGCGCCAGACGCTCTTCTGTGTAGCCAAGTCTTTCTCCACCTGGTCTTTGAAACAGAGTGGAGATCTTCATCTTACTCTGCTTTCCCCGGAGGGTACTGCGTCGATTACTCTCAAAGCTGGAGTGTTTTCATCCATTCGAACGTCATAACTTAGCCAATGTAGCCGCTGCCTCTTAATTCGTTGAACTAAGTATGTCAATGTCTCGTATATCTGGTGCAGCTCATCGTTTTATTGATATTCGCCGTTCCCAATGCGCAAAGTATCATAAATATTCCGCAGGTTCTTTCGAAAACCGACCTCATCAGCTCATYAAATGTTGTCATCATCCATGTCTCTGCATCATGTAGCAAAACGGTGATGATGAGTGACTTGTAGAGTTTGGTCTTCGTTCGTTGAGAGTGGACTTTACTTCTAATTACCTACTTTGTCCGAAGTAGCATCTGTTGGCAAGAGTTATACTGCGTTGGATTTCGATGATGACATTTTTGCTGGTATTCAGTCTCTCTGGCTGCTCCGATGCATTAATTCCCGAGTTTATGAGTAATCTCACTACTGGCTATAAGTTCTAAAATCCAACTGGCTTCATTGGATGAGATTTGAAATTTTTGCTAATGGCCAGTTCCAAGTTTTAAGTTAGAAAACGACTTAGGGGGGTATTCTACTCTAGAATTTTGAAAAATTCGATTTTTTTTTCATATACTTAAGGTTTAGATCCTTAAGAATATATCCTCCAAAGGATTTTTAAAAATTAAAATTATTTTAAGAGCTACGGTTACTTTAGTGACGCAGTCCCTAGCACACTAATAAATCACTTAGACTGGCTGAAATTTGACTCACTTTTTTAAACGCGTTTTTCTCGAAACTACCTTTTTCCACACGGTATCGGCATTATCTTAAGTTCTATACAACCGATTTTCTTGAAATTTTGTGTGAACCTTCTTTATATAATCCTTTATCGTTCCTACCAGCATCGTGTCGAAATATTGGCTTTTAATATTTAAAAAAAAATCCGGAATTTCAAAAAAAAAAAAAAGCGTAAAAAATTATTTTTATTTGCAGACAGTCGCCATTTTTCAAAAAAATTACTGATTAMGAATTTCTTTGCTTTTTTTTTCAGACCACAAGGAGAATCAGGATCAATGTCACCAGAACGTGTCCTTTTTTTGCACCTGTCTCTGCCCCCCTCTAATTATTTTAATTTTTAATATTTTTGTGGAAAACTTTTTTCTTGTATTCTTAAGATATCAATAAAAACACCATAAAAAAATGTATAGTAAAAGTATTTTTTGGTTTTTTTTTAAATAAAATTCAAAAAACTGCCCAAAATTTGATTTCTAGACTAGAACACCCCTTAACAACATCTTGGTACTTTCTTTTTGGCTGCTTGGACGAATCTGTTACCGAACTCAGTCTAAACACCGAATCTAACCTAATAATTTGATTAGCCCTGCTAGAATGTAGAACCTCATACAATGTATTTTTTATGCAATTTCCGAACAGATCTGTGTTTTCTTTTTTTTTTTTTTGCTCTCCTCAATTACAAATTTATGGCAATCACTAGCTACTGATCACTGTAATTAAGAAATATTTCTTTCATCGTTTTGATTGTTTTGCCGTCGGTTTCATGCGTGTCTTACCAGATGCATAGTTCGATGGCTTGAGCACCATACGCCCATCTTATGACGGTTTTGAAGATGGGCGCTCTTCACTGCGTCTAACTGTGCATATGCCAACGCTCTGCCACACACTCCGTGACATTTGATGTGTTTATCTAAGCGTTGCGCGCTGTCAGTGCTCATTGCCAGTGTTTTTACTTAAAGTGCGCATGGGAGACCCCCATTACCTCGACCACTACACCAGCTATGTATGTACTGTAATATGTCTGTATTTTTGTAGTTGTAACGATTGTGGTGGCATATAGCGGCTTTGGTGGTACACCCATGCCTTCCCTCATGTTGGCACATTTCCGATACTCAATGGAAACCATTTGGCATTTGTTGCCATTCGTTTGTCGGTAAAATTTATTTAGTATCTCCCGGCCATGTTGTTGTTTTAACTATCGAYTGCTTATTTGTCTATGTTTGGGTGGCATTACTTGAGTATTTCCTTGCTTCGGCTACTTTAAAATCAATCCATTAGCCTACCGAAATGATGTTGATGTTTTTGTTGCTGTTGCATTTTAGTCATCCGCTGTGTAGATCACTTTCAAAAATAATAAAACCAAATCGCTTCTTTAAGAAAACACAGGGAGTTCGGCATTGAAATATACCCGACGACCACCCGAAATGCTTGTTTGTATTATTCTAAGTTAAGCCTTCCTTAAATCATATGTCGCCTTGGGCAGTGCCAGCGTACTACACCTACGATACAACCATATGCAACACCCTTTGGCACCCATTCTTTAGCGATTACGCGCCCATTTGGAACACCGCAGGCCCTAATCAGTTGCTGCTCAAACTCATTACTCCAATCGAGCCGCTATTTAGCCTACCATACCAACAAAAGCGCATTAGCAACAAGCCAAACAACCAGTCAGTGTTGTTGTTGTTTCTTTTTTTATTTGCAAAAGTATCTGCTAAATGCCGCAAAATATTATGGAGGCACACACAAATATTTACAACTGTGCGTAAAGGGCATATTYCCCCAAAATATATCTGCGCTCGCTGACGTCTGACGGCTGCGGAGGGAAAGTGCAAATTTAACCGACTTTTTGTGGGGTTGAAAATGAAATTAACAATTAAACGCCGTCAAGATGTTATCAACTCCCTTGTTGTGTCTCTATTTGTTGCTTGCTATTTTTTTTTTTTTTTGTTTTATTTTGTTGCATGGCTATTGGATTCGTTGGTGTTGCCGCTTAAGTATAATGATGATAATGGTGCTGTTGAAGTTGTTGCTGTTATGTTTTTTGCGGCTTTGTTTGTCGTTTGTTGCCTTCATTAATGTCTTAAATGAAGTGCGTACACCACTTAATTGTTAAAGTATTATATCCCGAGGCAATGCAACGGTTGCGGCTCGCAGTCTGACGTAGAGACAGCTGGTGGCTTCCACCGTTAAGATTGCGTCGTTCAGAGAAAGTGGGTGCTGCGCGCGGTGTTTGATGAGATAATAATGTTGATGAGATTAACGAGTGGAAAAAACACCGCAATTTAAGTGAGCACCTTTTTGTCCAGATGCGAAATAGGCCCGAAGTGAAGAGTGATTTTTAGTTTATTAATGCTATTTATTGGTAGCGAAATTAAATTGTTAACAGAATAAAGGTAATTGCTTTGATAATAACACTAATATATTTTATTTCCTCATAAAAATATAATTTTTCAATTTACTTTGCTAAAAATTGTGTAATTTGTTTTTTCGTTAAAGCTTTCAATAACTCATATGCACAGATTTTTTTTACAAATTTAATCAGTTGAGTTAGTCTTTTAGGTTAATGAGCCACGCGTACACCAGTTTTGGTCCTTAGCGTTRCCAGATGGAGTGTCGTTATCGAGGGCAAGAGTCACCCGTTAGGATGCCTGCATACACGATACCGCTTTCAGTTTTTCACATCGTGGGACCCCAAGGGCAGCGAGAAGTACACTGTAGATGCTGTTCTGTTTCTCCAGTATTTGATTTTTGACATTTCCTTCTATTAAATGTTAGTATTTCAGTTTTGTCCTGCGGTTGATCGTTCCAAGACGTTTTATGAAAAATTTTACCGAAATAAAAATATTTTAAAATTATGGTGTGTTCATGATGGTATTGAGCATTGAGGTARGCAAATTTTTTTCAAAAATTATAAAACTGGAAGTTTACCGTTTCTCAAAAACAACTTTTGTACTTGAAGTGGCATTCTCTTACATTATAGCAGACAGCCTAAAAAGTACTTCATGTTTTAGAGAAATACTTACTTTTGCAAAAATTGGAGATACACCGTTCAAACCTCGCTACAATTTTTTGCACAGCTGAACTTTGACATCAAAAATGAAATCCAGCATTTTCCTTTAAGTAATCATTCTAATGAGTTATGAGATGAAAGGTCAAAATGCCAAATATGGGGAATGGGATGGATCAGTAAGCAATTCGAAGCTCAATTAATTTTCTACCATATAGATTCATTTGTCACGGTAAACTCTTTGCTTTTCTCATGGAAGAGACCCGGTTACATAAGTTTAACGTATCTACTACATCGATCAAATTGTTTTCACGATCATCATTAGATGGGATTTTTTGATGTTTTCTGTATAGTCGAACCAGTCCCTCACTTTTGTACACGTATTTATTTCCTAACAAGTAAGGAAGATTTAGTTCGGGTGTCACCGAATATTTTATACTCTCGCATGACAAGTCTCATTAAGATATCTCAATTTTTACTCAAGTTACAGTTTGCACGGACGGATAGACCGACATCACTTTGGTATATGTAACCATATATCTGACGATATATACCAT
This sequence comes from Bactrocera latifrons, assembly GCF_001853355.1. Classification (NCBI taxonomy): domain Eukaryota; kingdom Metazoa; phylum Arthropoda; class Insecta; order Diptera; family Tephritidae; genus Bactrocera; species Bactrocera latifrons. Next base: position 171,120 of record NW_017537082.1, on the reverse strand, counting down.
TATTAGCAACTTTATTGTGAGAGTATAAAAATGATGCCCTCTGAATTACATGAAAATATCTGAGAGATTTACCGATATTTTCGGTGAAAAATTAGGTTAGGTTAGGTTAGGCACTGAGTTCTTCGTATACGATATCAGGGACCTTAAAAGGTTATAGTCTGATCTGATCTGTCTGATCACGACAATTTTTCCACAAGGGATACCTCAGCTCAAATACCGTATTYGTGTAAAGTTTTATTCCGCTATCATCATTGGTTCCTAATGTATATATTATACAGAGATGGCATCAGATGGAATTCAAAATAGCGTTMTATTGGAAGAAGGGTTGGTTGTGTACATGTCACCAGGGTGTTAAGGAAATATTATATACCGAATTTTGTTGAAATCCGCCACGCCCATTTTCAATTTAAAAAAAAAAGCCTGGGTGCAGCTTCTTTCTGCCATTTCTTCCGTAAAATGTAGTGTTTCTGACGTTTTTTGTTAGTCGATTAGAGCACTTGTAGTGATTTTCAACATAACCTTTGTATGGGAGGTGGGCGCGGTTATTATCCGATTTCTTCCATTTTTGAACCGTATATGGAAAGCCCTGAAGGAAACGACTCTATAGAGTTTGGTTGACAGTAGTTTCCGAGACATGTACAAAAAGCTTAGTAGGGGGCGGGGCCACGCCCACTTTTCCAAAAAAAAAATACGTCTAAATATGCCCCTCCCGAATGCGATCCTTTGCGCTAAATTTCACTTTAATATCTTTATTTACGGCATAGTTATGACACTTTATAAGTTTTCGGTTTTCGCCATTTTGTGGGCATGGCAGTGGGCCGAGTTTGCCCATCTTAGAATTTAACCTCCTTATGGAGCAAGAAATACGTGTACCAAGTTTCATCATGATATCTCAATTTTTACTCAAGTTATAGCTTGCACATACGGACGGACAGACAGACATCCGAATTTCAACTCTACTCGTCACCGTGATCACTTTGGTATATATCTGACTCTCTTAGTTTTAGAACTTACAAACAACCGTTATGTGAAMAAAAMTTCAATACTCTCCTTAACAACTTTGTTGCGAGAGTAAAAAAGGTGGATAAAAAGAAGTAACAAACCGTTTTCTGTTGGTGTTGTTGTATGTTTTCAGATATATACATAATTCCTATAAGGAATTCACTGAAGAAAGTTGTTTTCTTGCTTTATTTTAAATATTCTAAATGCGTTCCAAAGCAAATATAACTTTAAACAAAAAACAGAACAAATGGTTTTTTCGGCAATATCAATTTATTCTATTCAAAATAATCTCCTACAGCTTATTGTATGGAATTGAACATTGAAAGCGTTTTGCAGACGTAGAGGCCATTCAAAAGCCTTGCACCCTCATACGAGCTAAAACACTCGTTCGACTTGCTGTTGGACCGTGCATAGAAGAATTCAATGCCATTTTGAATAAAATAAATTGATTTTGCCAAAAAAAGCATTTTTTATGTTTTTTTTTTAAGTCCTGTTTACTTTGGAACTCACCTTGTAAAACATTTTAGTCCAATAGTCTATATGACATTTGGCAAAGTATATAAAAAATGTGAATATTATTGYTAAAAAGTTATAGCGCTATATAGTAATTCAAAGTAATCAGTATATTGACTACTATTTGTAATCGAATTACCGTACTTAAAAATTATTTAATCATTTTCTCKAAATCTAACTAACACAACAGTCAGCGATGCCTTCTATTGACATATAACAAAGGGGTAAATTGTGGACATCATATTTTGCATAAAGGCAATGACGCGCTCTGGGGCGTTACACAAAAACTCGCCACAATATAATAAACAATAAATGCATTTCACAAAACAAAGCCGAAGCTACATACATAAATGCGAAGGTAGATCAACTGGGATAAACGCATTCCCAAGCTCATTTGGTTCTTACGTACGACGGATGACGAACTAGTCACGAACGACGCGCATGTCAAATGTGTCACGTGTGGCGCGCTGCGGTTGACAGCGCCGATAATTTAACATACATACGTACAGGACATTTACAATGGCGGGGTGCGCGTGTTTGTGTCGCGTTAGCTGAGCTTGCAGCATGCAATGTACCGCAAAGCCGCAACAGACATTTTTTTTTTACGCGGTACACAATCAGATTTTTGTGAACTATGAAAATGTTTATTGAATAAAGTTTTTCTAAAATTCAAATACAATGCCAAATATATTGTGTACATACATATATATTAATACATAAATACTTACATATAAATATTAATCCATACTTTGTAGCGGTGACGGATGTTGGCGATTGCGGTGCCCAATCTCTTGGTGATGCCATGTGATTTCGATAATAYCGTAACAGCGAATACAAGCAAACAATTGCCAAAGGCGGACTCTTTCATTTCTTAATTCTGGATATCACCAATTTATGTAAATTTAACTTAAGTATTTGTCTGTATTAGATCATTAATTAAGGGACGTGAATTGGTAAATTTTTTTTCTTGTAGATAGTTCATTTACCTTTCACAAAGTGAAATAATGGTTACTCGCGAATCATCATGACCGCCTTGTATCCTATGAATCGACYGAACACASTATGGTCTCTTTATGGTYAAGGTAATTGGMMTACTGAGCGCAACATTCGCAAAACCATTATCCATCTTGAGACCCAGCATTCMGGCAGTGAAGAAAATATAGCAGCCTTAGCTGAGAGTGTACCAGMAAACCGTGGAGAGTCAATTCGGCGCCATTCGCAGAAACTCGGTCTGACGTATAGAACGACTTGGCGCATTTTACGTCGAGATTTTAAATTAAAGAGATACAAAATACAGCTTGTACAAGAACTCAAGCAGCCCAGCCCAGAGGCATCGCTTCTCTCTATGGTCTCTTGAAAAGTTCCTAAGAAATCCGACGTTTTCGAGCCAAATTTTGTTCAGCGATGATTTCTGTCTCAATTGATATGTAAACAAGCAAAATTGCCACATTCGGGACGAGGAGCAACTTAAGGAGATTCAAGAGCTGTCATTTCAAGAAAAAAAACAACGGTTTGGTGTGGTTTGTGAGCCGGTGGTATCAACGGTCTATATTTCTTCAAAAATGATGCCGATGAGAAGGTAACCGAAAACGGGAGCCGTTATCACGCTACGATAACCTATTCTTTTATGCCTGAAATTGGAGCTCATGTCAGTCAATGCATTTATATAGAGAACTCTTCGGTGAGTAGATAATTTAACGTTTTAGGCCGTTCAATTTGCCACCAAAATCGTGTGATATCACACCGTTAGACTTTTTCCTGTGGGCAGTCTGAAAAGTCTAAATTCTATGCAGACAATTCAGGCTTTGGAGCAAAACATTGCGAGTCATTAGCCAGTCACCAGTCGAAATGCTCGAACGAGTCATAAAAATTGGAAGAGATAATTTCAAAATATTAATATCAAAGAGTCTTCTTTCGAATGTTAGTAGATATGCTTACCAATCCCTAAATTTGAAGTTTCTGTGTTTTCTTTAAAAAATTAGGGAACCTCGAAATGCATTATCGTTTCCAATGGTTCAAAATTGGCGGCTACGGCAAATGAAACGGACGGACATGACTAAATCGACGAAGCACGTCACGTTTGTATTATCATGGTCCAAATATTCATACCAAAATCGCTTTGTTATCCTGTCTAATTTTTGTTTGTACTCTGCGTACGTATAGTATATATGAGTTTATTAGTCAAGTCCATAAGCAACACTCATAAGCATAAGCGATTCACACCGCATCAATTGCATCGCTCCGCAACGTGTGCATGCCCCTGATTCGTTCATGCTGATATTATATTATATTTATTCAGGTCCCTGCCAGTTAAGCCGCTGTGTCGTGTGAGAAACAAAGCAATCTTGTTTGCTTACGTCAGTCGTATGTGTGTTTAGCGTTTGCTATTTAACACTATTATGTCATTATTGCTATTATTATTATTATTGCTGTTGTTGTTGTTATTAGCGTCACTCAATCGTTTGTTTTGAGCCACCAACTCGTCGGAGTGTGTGACAACAACATACTGCGGCTTTCATTTCCTAAAACAAATCCTGCGGAGTTTTTGTTTTGATATTCTCTAATTATTTTTATTTAAATTGTTTTCCAAATTTTCTGCTTCAAATTTTTCCAACTCCTTCTGACTTTGTCGAATGCGCCAATGAAACGCTTTGAATTCTGCATATCGTTGGCATATATACCCTTTGTGACATGGACTAATTAATGCCCTGATTATAATAAGCAAATATTTACCACACATTATATATACAAATATATAATATACGTATATACAAATGTACATACATAAATAATATTTTAACGTCAATGCTTCTGGCAATGTGTCTGTGTTAATGTCCTTCGAATCTTTAGAATTATTTGTGCAATCGGCGGCAATATTCGCGCCGCATGTTAAATGTGGTAAAGAAAAAAAATAGTAAAGAGCGTGCTCTAAGCTCAAAGTAAGTACGTAAACACTCAAGAATATAAAAGCGAGCTCAATAAGGATTTTTCGCAATTTTACCGTTAGCTTACAAATAATATTTAGCGTCAATTTAAAGGAAAATAAATAAAGTTTCACAAAAACTTAAGACAAGATTTGTTGAAGGCAGAGACTGTAAGTACTTTTAGCTTGGAAATAGCTTGACTCTGAGATTAAAGAGGAAACTTAAATTTAGAAAATCGTCACAGTGATATTGTTTGTGTTCAAAAAACTGCAATTCTGTTAATCTATCAAAGAATAGTGAATTTTAATTATCTGGTAGATTCATGTTGCCAAGGAAATTCTGCGTTTTTTAGAATTAATTTATGAAAGGGAGTACGAATGAAGAGGCTCCCATTGCTGCAATTGAGGAATTTTGACGACCATATTTATTTTTGGTAAGAATTCGCCATGGGACGCTATATTTTTACTCTCCTATATGTATCTGAAATCGAAGGCTCACTTTCAAAATTAAATAGAAAAGAAGAATGCCATAATTTTTCCAATTTTCTTCCTGATCCTGATTGAAAGGAAAGACGCTATATTTTTACTCTCCTATATGTATCTGAAATCGAAGGCTCACTTTCAAAATTAAATAGAAAAGAAGAATGCCATAATTTTTCCAATTTTCTTCCTGATCCTGATTGAAAGGAAATTTCGCCTATTGGTAAAATATTGCCTTCCGAAATCGTGAAGTAGAAGCAAAACTTTGATTTGATGATGAGTTTCCGGAAACTGCTCCAAGGAGCATGATGCTACTTTGCGTTGATATATGACAATGGATGAAACATTGGGTCAATATTTCGGTCCGAAGGCCAATCGACAGTCATCCGAGTGGACTGCACCCAATGAACCCACACCRAATCWTGRAAATACGCAAAAGTCGGCTGGCAAGATAATAGTGTCTGTATTTTGGGATGTGCATGGAAAGTTTTTATTGACTACCTTGAAAAGGAAGGACCATCAACATCAAATAAAAAGTAGTGTTTTTGGACCATTTGAAGGAYGCATTCGACGAAAAACGCATTTGAAGAAAAAGGAAGTGTTATTTCATCAAGCCAATCGTCAATGCGCCACAAGTCAATGAAAATGATGGCAACAATCCATGAATTCAGCTTTGAATTGCTTCCGCATGCACCGTAGCGACTATTTCATGTTCTCACATTTCAAAAGAATGCGGCCTAGGAAGAAATTTTCGTCGAATGAAGGCGGGATGGCCAAAACTGAGGCCTATTTTAAAGCAAAGAACAAATCCTACTATAAAAATGGTGTCGAAAAGTTTAAAAGTCGYTATAACCAATGTTTTAACCCTGAAGAGAACTATATTGAATAAAARAMAAGAAAAAACSTTAATTTCGGTTGCACMRAAKCTAAAYACCCTTCACAGGTGCATTTCTGTTAGTAACTATGAGTTCAGTTTGTATGACAGCTATAAGCTATAGTAATCCGATTTGAACAATTTCTTCTGACATTACATTGTTGCTTTAGAAAATAACCTGTGTCAACTTTTGTGAAAATACATTGTGAAATGTGAAAGCTTTCCATACATGAATTTGATTCTGATCGTTCAGTTTGTATRACAKCTATATGYTATAGTGTTYCGATATCGACAGTTCCGGGTCGGYCCTTTATAGGATCTGTGACCCTTCCTTCTGGGTGTTACAAAYTTCCTGACAAACTTAATATACCCTGTTCAGGGTATAAAAGCACAGAGAGAACATTGGCATTTATTTTTTGAAAATTCTCTCTTTCAAATATTGGCCGCGGCTACGTCTCAAATGGTCCATCCCTTGTGTCCAATTTTCGATGCCTCGTTCGAGCATTTCTACTGATAACTGGCGAATGACACGCGACTTTAGGCTTTAAATATCCCTACGGGAAAAAGTCTAACGGTGTAATAATATCTCATGATGAGCTAATCCACAGGCCTAAAAGGTGAAATTATCTGCTCACCAAAGTGTTCTACAAATAAATCCATTGATTGATGCGGAAACTAAATGTCGCCAAGACCATGGCGTGATAACGGTTCCCATCTATAGTTGTGTTCTCACGGCATCATTTTGAAAGAAATATGAACCGATGATGAAACCGGTCACAAACCACACCAAACCGTTGTTTTTTCTGGATGAAATGACAGCTCTTGAATCCGTTTTGGCTGCTTCTCGTCCCCATTTGTACCCATTTGGCTCGAAAACRTCGAATCTTTTTGAAAATTTTAAAGAGCTCATAGAGTGACGCGATGTCGCTTGGGAAAATCGAGCGTCTGCAGTTCTTCTAGAAGCTATATTTTATATGCTTTGAATTGAATTCAACATCTTAATGTATCTCTATGGTCTTCGTGCACACTCTCAGCTACAGCTGCTGTATCCTCTTCACTGCGAGCTGGACGCTCTTTAATCGGTCGAATGTTATCCAATAATGAATGCTGGGTCTTAGTTGGCCGATTATGTTGCCCATAAGTTGAGCGAAGTGCGCGAAACACATTCTTTACAAAACGTGAATATTCGTAATAAAGATGAACGACTTGTAAACATTTTTAGGCGTAAAAAACAAAATTTCGTCTACGTCAGGCAACAAACAAGGCGTTTTGGAGGTGCTTTAGAAGGTCGGCTGAAAGGTCAAAGGCGATAACTAAAGTGCATTAAACTTTGTAAATTATAGTTATTTATTTATTAAATTAAATGACATTTCAAAAAAAAAAATCACGAAGAACTAACTTACTATAATGACTATTCCCGAAATAATATTTACTGAACGCGTATCATCTATCTTTTTCCCTAAATTAAGTAATTGACTGTCGAAATGACGACGGTGCAAGTTGATTTATTATTATTTTGGAAAACTAAATTATTCCCACTCATAATATACATAATAAATTAATTGTTATTATATTTGTATTATATGAAGCTATTATAAAAATACAATTAATCATTAAAAAAGCGAAAAGAAAAGAATTAATACGCAGAGAGCCACTAAAGTGAACAAAGAACTAAAAAGGGGAAGGGTTTCTCTTTGTAAATTTGTATACTAATATTTGTWAGTTTGCAACCAAAGGATCGAAGGTAGAAAAAGCACGCTATATACACACTATTCCCACCTTGAAATCGTTTTTGTACTTTGCACACTGCAACCCTCCAACACCGATCACAARTACACACGCACTCATGCACACCCGGAAAGCGTTGCTTGTATTACGAATTTAAAATAAAAACAGTTTTTCTACACTTTCGGATTGTGTTTGTTGGCTTTTTGTTGTAATGTAAAAAGCAAAAGGCACTCATACACTCGCACTGAAAAGGCACAAGAGGATAAAAGACGAAACAACGATAAACACTATGGCCAACAATCAAAAGAGAACAATTATCAAAAAGAAATACGTTAGTAAGTGGCGAAAGAGAATAAAAAAATTAAATGAAATGCAACCGTTAAAATGAGAAACACATAAACGAGATGAAATGAAATTAAAATTGAATATTTTTTTTCCACTTTTCTTGTTGTTGCCTTTGTGTTAACAGTCGCAAACGCTTGTGTAATATTTCATTGAAGATAAATAAAAAATTAATAAAAGCACACATACATATACACATAAATATAACTGCAAAGATATTTGAGGGATTCAAGTACCCGATACATATTTTTATTATCATACCCTGTACAGGGTTGAAGACTTCGAAGTTTGTAGAAGGAAACTGACCGATTAAAATYCAGTCCTTGTATGGAAAATTTTTCAATTTGCCGAGRTATCTTCATGAAATTTGGCATGAATTTATTTCAAAAGTAATGCTACAAGTTTCGTAGACATTTTTTCAGGTCTTACCACTATATCATAAAGCTGTTCTAAAAACTGACCGACTGATCAAATACAATTCTTTGTATGAAATAATTTTTTTATTTGGCAAATTACCTTCATTATAAGTAAGACTTTTGTCCAACGCAACGCTATATTCTCCGAAAAAAACTCAGATTCGACCAATATAGCATATGGCTGTAATTCGAACTGATCAATCAAAATATAGTCCTTGTCTGGAAAAATGTTTTTTCTGCTTTAATGGCGTAGACACCAATTACGCGGTTATAGCCATATTAACAACCGCGCGCCATTCGTTTCTTYTTTTCAAAATTTGACACCAATTCGAAATACCAAGTTTAGTCAGGTCTTCCTCCACCTGATCTCTCCAACGGAATTAAAGGTCTTCATCTTCCTCTGCTTCCCCAAGCTGGTACTGTGTCGAATACTCTCAGAGCTGGAGTGTTTTCATCCATACGGATGACATGACCTTGCCAGTGTTGTGTTGTCTCGTCAATGTCGTCGTCAATGTCGTCGTAAATCTCGTACACCTCATCGTTTTATCGAAAGTTGGTTTTAATACTGGTTCCAAGGTAGACGCAATTTACGACTTCGAAGTTATGACTGTCAACAGTGACGTAGGAGCCAAGTCCTGAGTGCGCGATGACTGTTTGTTTGATGACAGGAGATATTTCGTTTGACCCTCGTTGACTACGAGACCCATTTACTTAGCTTCCTTATACATTCTGGAGAAAGCAGAACTAAAAGCGCGGATGATGAGGCCAATGATATCAATATCATCARTGAAAAGGCCGCACCATAAGGAGTCTTGTCTGAAATCTCCTTTGCTATCGAATGGCTCGGAGAGGTTCTTYCCGATYCTGRCRGAGSTTTTGGTRTTKCTCAACGTCAKTTYAYACAGCCGTATTAGTTTTKCGGGGATACCAAATTCARACATCGCGGCATAAAGGCAGCTTMTWTTSGTGCTCTAAAAAGCAGCTTTGAATTCGACGAACAGATGGTATGTGCCGATCCTCTCTTCACGCATAGTGAATATGTGGTCAGTTCTTGATCTTCCAGGCCTAAAGCCATACTGATAAGGTCCAAGTAGTTTCTTGACGGTGAGCTTTAATTGCAATCAGAGAACTTTCCTTGCATGAGCTTCTGGAAAAATGTTTTATGTGACAAAATATCTTTCCGAAATGTAGCATGAATTATTGTACACAATAGTGTAATATGTAAGGAAACTGTTCASATCAGATCACTGTAACATATATCTGTGATATAAACTTAACGATCCAAATCAAGTTCTTGTTCGGAAAACTTTTTATTTGTCAGCAAATTCACACGTTTAAGTTGATCTAATGACCTCAGTTCTTGAGTGAAAAAAAATAAGGTATAGCAAATACATCTGTAAAGGGCATTGAAGCTTAGGTGTAAACGAAATTATCCTTTTTTGTTTTTGGGTGCATTTTCTCAAAAGTTTTTATAGTATGTATGTTTTCATATACATAAGTGTGTGTATGCTCACAGCCGCCATTGCTGCTGCTTCCTTCGCTCAACTTCATCTGCCWTGATTGCTTTTGTTGCTATTTCTGCTGCCGTCATTTGTTTTTTATTGTTCTCAACTTTAACGACTACATTTAATTTTATATCCTGCACTCGCATACTCATTGTGTGTCAAAGTAAATTGTCTTTGTGTGTGTGGCAAGTATGTGCAGTCGTGTGCGTRTGTATATGGGGCGTGCTTGAAGATGAGTTGTTCCATTTGTTGCAGCAACGTAAGTGCTCACTCCCAACCCCACATATGTGTGTGTGCATGTATTTACTCGCATGTGTGTATGTATGCGCCACATTTCTTTTCAATTGCTTCAGTTTATTGTTTTAAAAATGACACTTCACAGTTTATGCTGAATCCTTCCGGCTTCTTTGAAAGCGATCATAAAACAAAAKTTATGACAAATGATAATACTTCTTGGCGCTTTGATGCGTTGCCATTTTGCATGCCTCAATTAAGAGGTTGAAGAGAGAAATATGGCAAGTGTGCTGCATTTAGCGGTATTCACTTATATGTACATAYATATATTGTRGTAWGRATATATTTTACAATATTTAGTTTGTGTTTACAAAGTGGTTTATGAGGTTCTGGTGACGCTCAAARGGATAGGGGTATATAGGATTTTGTTAACTGAAACTACTCCTTAGGTTATCAAAAAAATTTTCAGCTGGTGGAATAGTAAGGATAATTTTTTCTCTGTTCAATCTGCTGTTGTGTCGATGCTTTAAGGTCAGGCAACATTTTTCTCAAAACCGCATATTTCAAATAAAACGAGTACATGAAAAAGGTAGAAGGAAATCAGAGCAGAATACCAAGAATTCATCYTTCAAACTTTCCAATGTTCGGTTCATAAGAAAAATATTGATTGTACTCAGGAGTGAAACAAAAATCAAAACAGCTTTCTCTTACTTCAGACAGACGACAGCGCTAATTCGCTTTAGCGGGCTTAATTTACATTTAGTTGCGCATTTGACCCACATTAATAATGCAAATTTGTAATGCTTAAGAATCGTGCATTTAGCTGAATTTACCAAATTTGAGTAGGCAACACTGTTCAAAAATGGCCGATTTTTGCCATTTTTAACAGATGTCGCTTGAAGTGTGGCGCCTCCTTTGCGTTTACAGCATCAGAGGTAAGCACTTTTATATTGCTAATGAAATTATGTGCAAGTATATTACCAAAAACAAATTTTCATATTTTTAGATGACAGAAAATAAACAAAGCACAGTTTGCTATTCATTTTTCCAATATTTTTAACTTTTTCGAACACTTTTTCCCATTACAATCAATTATTGCTTTTAATTTCACTCTATTTTCATTATTATTTATTTATTTTTTCGTTAAATTTATATTGATTTTGCAAAAATACCAAAATTTCTATTAATAATTTCTCTTATTCATTTTAATTTCACAATTTTTTTGTTTTTAAATAAACAAATTTCCCAATCAGTTGTCTAAATGGAAGAATCTGTCGTCTGTCACCATAAAATTTCAATGCGCATTAGTGTTGCTTAATGCGTATTAATTTTGCTCGTCTGTCACGCCTATAAGTTCAGCTGGTAAGGTCAACGGCTTCGTCAAATTAAAAACTATTTTGATCAAGCATGAGCTTATGAGGCATCCATTGGCTGTTTGGTTGAAAAAAGAGGCGCATACTTAGGCCCGAACCGAATATGGCGGTACTTAGAACCACGTTAACCAATTGTGGYCCGGGAGGCAACCAATTTTATCCAGCTACTTTGTCGATCTTATAATAGACCTTTTCCTTTTCCACCCCAGCTGCCCAAAGTCTCTTAAGTTTGAGTATGGGGAGTACTGGAAAATCTCAGTAGGATGAGAAGAGCCACCTGAGAACTGGACATTCGCATAGATTCCAGCGTCTTATCATCCTCCGCACATGCTCTGCATTCTGTTGAAACCAATTTTCCAGCTATCTGAAGGTGAGGTCTAAAAGGTAATATGCCCTATGATAACACCTACAATGTTGCTAAGCTCCCTTTTGCCTAAAAGTTGGAATTTCTTGGTCTGTCCACCATCAACACTACCCCAAAGTAATTTTGTGGTAATTTTGTGTTCTAAGACTGGAGGTGTCCCACTAGGGTCTACTACTTTACATTTCCTTATATTCCTAAATAACCAGGTACACAAATGATATTAGCTATGTTTCATGCTAAAAGTCTAATAATTGCCCTCTTGTATACCGCAATGAGACTTTGTATTTCCTCTATGGATGGCTTCAATTTGCGCTAGCTATCCACTAGAATGTTTATGAACTTGCTGCTTATGTTAGAAGCCGATATGACAGAAAGACCAAATTGTAGTTTGAAGATGCATGCGAAATATGTATGACTACAAAAAAGGCGTACTCGTACTCCTGTTGCCGCTTCACCCTTTGATCCGTCAAGGAATCAAATGCAGACTTCACCGATGGAACTGTCGATTAGTGCCTCGGGGGTCTCCTTTACTAGACCAACTTAGAGCAAGTACAGTAACAAGGTCGAATATGCTACCAGCTTGGCTCCAGCGGCCCAAAATCATAAGCCGGCTGGCCGATAACCTTGCCTCAAACCCTAACCGTTTCGTCTTTGGCGCTATTGCTTTTATTTTAGCTCTATCAACTCGATTAGCTTTCTTGAGGCGAAAATCAGTAAAATCCTTCGCCATAGACAAATTTGTAATTATTTCAGATTCAGATCAAGAAGGGCGTGCCTGCCTATTGGCTTGGGATTGCCCTGATGGAACACCATTCCTTTTCTATTGTTTAAAATTGGCCACTTTTAGGTGAGTGCTTTCTTCAGACGATCCAATTGTTGACAGAACAATTTGGAAACGGAATTTAACAGGTCACAGTAAACAATTTCCTGCCAATCCCATAAACACATAATACAACCTGCTTGACCGTCCATTATGGCTTGGCACCCTTTGGCGCTGGCTCGTCGCTTCGCCTGTTTTCGCTGGTCGTTGTCATAAGTGATTCAATTTTCATCACCAGTAACCATCCGCAATATAGATTAATCGAATTTGTTGCGATTCAATAGCGATTCGTTAATGGAAATTCGGCCCATGAGGTTTTTTGCCTTAACTCATGACACATATCGAACTTCTTTTCCTATCTTATTTCAATGGCTCTAAACATTCGTTAAGCAATGTATGCTACTAGGCAACTGCAATGCTTACACTGCGGTCGAACGATTTCCATTATTTTATCGATGACTTCAACAATTTCCATCCAGAGCGTGGTAAATCTTTGAAATTAAATCATTGGAATGGAATCAATGGAACCAGAATCAAAGCAGTAAAATATATCATATGTTTTTTTGTTAATCACAAACCTGTCTGAGAACTTTTTTTAACGCATTTATACAACACAAGATCAAGATACAGATTACTAAACGCATTCAATGGAAAAATAATGGACTTCTTTTAAGGAGAGGAGTATTTGAGGTGTTTTGATTACGAATTTTAGCTAAAAAATTTTGCAACAAGTACAGCCGTTTCTGTCATAATAGTAAATTTGGTTGCTTTCGGACACCGCTTACGCGGTTATAGCCGAGTTTAACGCGCTGTGTGTTTGATCCATTCGGACAACATGACCTGGCCAGCTTAGCCGCTGTCTCTTAATTCGATGAGCTATGTCGTCGTATATCTCGCGCAGCTCATCGTTTCATAAAATGAATACTGGTTCAAAGATAGTCGAAATTATCTTTGATTTCGAAGTTATGACTGTCAACTGTAACGTGGGACGCAAGTCACGAGGGCGACGAATGTTTGTTTGATGACGCTAGATATTTTGGCTTGCCCTTTTACACTTCGCTTCCTTATCCATCCTGGAGAAAGCTGAACTAACRGCGCGGATGCTGAGGCCAATGATATCAATATCATTGGCATACGCCAGCAGCTGTCCACTCTTATAAAAGATTGTACCTGCTCGGTTAAGTTCTGCAGCTCGTATTATTTTCTCCAGCAGTAAATTGAAGAAGTCGATCCTGACGGAGCTTCTGGTGTTAGCTTACACAGCCGCATTAGTTTTGCGGGCGTAAGAAATTCAGACATAGCGACATAGAGGCAGAGCTTTTTTTGGCGTTGTCAAAAGCAGCTTCAAAATCGACGAAGAGGTGGTGTGTGTCGATTCTCTTTCTGTGGGTCTTTCCCAAGATTTGGGTCATGGTGAACATCTGTTCAGTGGTTGATTTGCATTAGCAAAGTCCAATCAGCTTGTTGTCGGTGGGCTTTTATCTTTCGCTTATTTAATTATTATTTATTGGGCGGTCTCTCTTTTTGTGGATTGGGCAGAGCACAGATAAATTCCAATCGTTGGACAYGCCAGCCATATAATAAAAAGAAGCTAATTCATGCTCCTTAGCAGTTCTTCGCCGCCGTGTTGGAATACACCGGCCAACAATCTATCGCCCCTGTCCGCTTTGTTGTTCTTTAGACGGATAACCGTTATTCGAACTTTTTCATGATCACGCTTAGGAACGTCTGCTCTATCGTGATCCATTGGAGAATTGGGTTCACCATCTCACGGTATTATGCTCTCACTGCCATTCAGCTGGCTGGAGAAGTATTCCCTASATAATTTCAGTATGCTCTGGGCATTAGTCAATATATCACCTCTGAGGGTTCTAYAAATTAGCTCCTATCTTGAAACCTTCTRTTAGTTGCCKTATCTTTTCGTAGAGTTTTGRAGCATTACCCCTTTCGGCCAGTTTGTCCAGCTTAGTTTCGGTTTTAGCAGACCAAACCTAGCAATAAACACCCTCTAATATCACAATCGCCAAGTTACAGTAAATCTGTTTAGATGATAATGTACCAAAGATTAAATTTCTAACAAGCTTATATTGTAGATTCGATAATACTAGCTGTCCCATTTTAATAACAACGCTTCTTTATCACCAAAATAATCGAAATTGTCTTCGGAAGGATGGGAATGGCAAATGCAATATAAAAGTAATACTCTTGTTTCCAGGAAATTAAACAATAACTGAAATGTACTTAAAAATACGTTAAAGTACTTACTAAAAGTAATGGTACATATGCACATACATATTTATCATGAGTATAAGCGCATAACTATTTGAAGAGTTTCAGCATAGTGAGCACACAGAGGAAACGACATGAAGAGGATCATACGAAACCGAACGAACGGATTGAAATCTGAGAAAAGCACAAAAATTCCATGGAAATTTGAAAGTAAACATAAAACGCCTGCGCGCAGGTGATGATCAAACATTTATGCATGTATTTATGTACATAGTATGTGTGTATATCTAGCAGTTGGATATCGAGTATTTTATGTTTTTAATTTTTTTTTTTGTGGTTAAGCTTTCTGCGCTCTTAATGTATGCCGCACAATTGTAAGTTTAGTGCCTTTTGTATATAATAAGTGTATGTGTTATAGTCCTAACCACCCCCCGCAGGCAGCGCACAAACGCAACACAACATGGCCGATTCGGTTGTCACGCCCCGATAATACAGTAGCGCTCAGTTTGTTTTTGGACAGATTTGGATAGGTATTTATGAGCATATTATTTACCGTTTACACACATACATTCATACATATGTATGTGTATATATTTCGCGTAAGGAAAGCGTTTAATAAATAAATGTGAAAAGCAATCAAGTTAAAGTTGAAATCATGCAGGGGGAAACAATTGCGACTTAACGCCCGATGCAGCGGTGAGGGCTACAAAAATACATATATATTTATTCAATATATGTAAATACATACATACATAAAGACATATCTACATTGTTGCCTTCAACATTTGCCATTGTGCTTTGGTAATTCTTTTCTTTTGTGTCGAAACTATTTATTTGAATTTTTCGTATGTGTGTGTGTGTGTGTGTGTGTATAGATTCCTCTGAGTATGCAATTTACCCTTATAAAGTAGCGAACACGCCATCAAACGCACACACACATACACACGCGCATATGTTTGTTTGCATATACAAATGTACATACATATGTATGTGCGTGCAACGACACATTCTCCTCATTGGCCGCAATACCAAGCGCGGCGGTTCAATTCAACTCGCATCGAATTCCAATTTGCAATCCGCAACGCAGCAACGCAGCAATGCCAAGCCATTTCATTCCATTCCATTATTCCATTTAAATGCGAAATCAATGCGTAACTTATTCACCACACACACACACACACACACACAAACATACATATAATCGCCTTTAGCTGAAAGCATACGCAATTGTGGGCAGAAATATCCTTTATCCCGGCGTTGTATCCTTTGTTGCCGCCTGCGTACGCAGCAAAGGCAAAAAGCGCGCAAGTTCACATTCGCCGCTGATTGACAGAAACAATAGTCGAATTGTCGAAATTTCATTATTTCATTGCAGTTGCCTTTGTTGCTGTTGTTGTACACGTTTAGTTGTAGCTAAAGGCAGTTGTAAGCAAAGCGTTGGCGTGGCTTCTGGCAACGCAGTTGAGAATTTTCTGCTGAAATATCGATCACTCATGCATGCACATACAAACATACTTGCATAGATGCGAGCTCTTGCGAAAAATCAACACATATTACATATTATGCACATGAATATATGTAAATCAATAACTATTTCCGTACAACTGAAAACGTACATTATGGGATCAATGCTTTGTGAAGTAATTTGTTTGATCAAAGCTAGAGATTTGAGTTAAAGTGGCATGAGTAGCTCGCGCTCTCAAAAATGGCTTTTGCTATATACTGAACAGGATATATTAAGCTTGAAAGGATGTTTGTAATAATCATAAGGATGGAGATTTACTTTATACACACGTGGCCACGCAAACCGTACCACCTCTTTTTTTGCAGTATTTTTGCAATTACAGCGGAGGATATAATACTCAATAAATGGGTTTTAAATTTTTATACTTTTTGTTATATGGAAAACTTAGA